>NC_041225.1:21417185-21446266 GCF_002837175.3 Physeter macrocephalus
GAATGGATAAAGAAGATGTGGTACATATATACAATGGAATATTACTCAGCCATAAAAAGGAACGAAATTGGGTCATTTGTAGAGACGTGGATGGACCTAGAGACTGTCATACAGAGTGAAGTAAGTCAGAAAGAGAAAAACAAATATCATATATTAACACATATATGTGGAATCTAGAAAAATAGTACAGATTTACTAGCTTGCGAGGCAGAAATAGAGAACAAACGTATGGACACCAAGGGCGGAAAGCAGGGTGGGGGAGGTGGGATGAATTGGGAGATTGGGATTGACATGTATACACTAATATGTATAAAATAGATAACTAATAAGAACCTGCTGTATTAAAAAAATTAAAATAAAATTCAAAAAAGTAAATAAGAGCAAAAATAAATAAAAGAAGATAGGTGAGATATTAAGTCAGAAAGTATGAAAAATAGCCTATGAAAATAGCAAAAGTTTGGGGCAAGTTGTTATTAAAATTCTTTGTGAAAACACAAAACTTGTCAATATATTTTGATTCTTAAAAATTTTAAACATACATGTTAAAATAAACAAAAAAGTAAAAAGAACTGCAGATTGTTTGAAATGTGCTTAATTTACCAACTCATATTGAAATTGACATTTATCTTAAATTATAAAATCAGTTATAGCTATAATTTTCTTTTGAAAGATATGATGGAAACATTTTGAAAGATTGCAGTAGATTCAAAAAACAGTTGTAAATTATATGTGATAACAATCGACCTTGGCCTATTGTCAATTCTCTAGCTACTTCATCTCCTGAAACAGAAATAAAGGCCAAGTGGTAAGTGTAAAATCACCTTTGAGAATTGAATGACAAGGTCACAAAATTTACTATAGCTCACAATGTTTACCTATAAATGAGCCTTTTGTATTCTTTACCAAGACTTAATTTTGTTTTAGGTAAAAATTTAATGAGCTTGATTGTTTCATATCAGAGGTCTCAATTGGGGAAAGAGAGAGTGGTATATGTCAGCAAGCACATTGACAGCAACTGACATCAGAGACCAATTCAACAGGAAAACTACAATAGGCAGAAAAAAAAATCCCAAAACTAAATATATGGGGCCATTTCATGTAAATGGCCCATTTCCAGCAAATATTTTTATACCGAACAGTAATGCCTGATAGAATAACTTTTTTTCAGTAAGACATCATTTCAAATTATTGCACTTGGTTTTGGGCAGGGGGACCTAAATATATCCCGTTGATATTACCGTGAAGATAGGTATATATTTCCATTCCAATTAGTGGAAAATCGTCTTATGACCCAGCACTAACGATCTAAAAGTTTCAGTTATTTAAATTAATTCATTTACCTAAAAGCTCCAGAGAAGTGAGGTTTTACTAAATATTGAACAGAAATAAAATGATTCTTGTTGTTTTCTTCAGATAATAAAACAATTGCTTTGAAAGGACAAGCTCCATCATGACAAGAACATAACTTTTGGCATCAGAGTGGCTAGGTGTCAATTTTCAGCTTATCTTTACACTTCAATTTCTGCAGATATGAAATGTAGATAACCAAAACTATTTCACTGGGCTCTTAATGGGAATAAAGGGAATTGAATACAATGTCTGACCTCCATTAGTTGTACAAGTAATGTCAACTCCCTTTTTCTTTTCTTTGTTTCTTTCCTTCTTTCATTTTTTCAACTAAAAATGTAAGGGAAACTGATTTTCCTCAAATAGAAAATAAGAGTAATTCACAATTACAACCTAGTCAAAAATCTGGATGGCTCCTCTGTGAATTAAACCTATCTGACAATTCTAGGTAAAAATATCAATCATTGACCATTAGAGCATTTATGGTAATTTTTCATTAAAAATGAAGTTACACTGATATGCCAATTTCACATATTGGTTAGTGTACTCCTCTTCCACATTGTTTCCTTGATCTGCTTGTTGCTCTAAGTTTCCTAGAGAATACGACTAATCTAATTTATGCATTTTACAATGATTCCTAAGGTAAGATTTCGTCTCTTCCATTATTTGTAAGGGTCTAATCAGGGTCAAAAGATAAAGGAGATGTATGGAGTGTGATCAGACACTGTTACAGAGAGATAAGAATGTTTTAGGTGCGTATTCTAAGGACAACCTGACCACAGTTTCAGGTGAGAGATGGGTAAATAATAAGAGTATGTAAACACTGTGAAAGTAGAAAAACATGGACATAAAAATGTTAAAGGGAAGGATGTTTTAAATTGCAACACACGCATACAAGTTAAATATTAAAATGGGTCCTTAGGAAAACGAATCTAAATTGTAGCATGCAGCCCACTGGCTAACGTGTATTAAAATCCATTAAGCATTCTGGAAAAACAGCTTTTTATTTTTCAATGTGTCTAAGCTTTAAACAATACAGGTCAAAAATAAGAAAAGAACAATGTTGATTTCAAAAGCTGGATTTCTTGTAGAAGTCAAATGAAAAAGGCATCAATGAGAGCTTAAAGCTTTCATACGGCAATAATTTTATAGATTTTTCTCAAATAGAATATACAGAGAAATAGAGGGAATGACCTCACGTATTATTGAAGGTTATCACAGCAGAATATCATTCCTATCACATTTGTATCTTATAAAGTAATATAAAGAAAAAATAATAATCTCAATATTACCAATCATCATTCTGCTTAAGTTTGTTCTTTATACCTTATACCAAACTGTCAAGACTCATGGGTAACTCTACAGATACGGATTCAGGATTCAGGATACTATGTTTTCTATTATTAACATTATAATAATTGTGTGTATGATACATTTATTTTACTATGTATTTCTTTAAACTTCCACAAAAAAGGGATCCTTAAGCCTCACAAAGAGTGTATACATTTTATTTTGCTTGAGAGCATGGAGCTAGCATATTTCATGGTAGTTCACATTTTAAAGTCATAATGATAGAAAAATATTTTACAAGAATCATACAGCTCGTGCTAACTCTGTACTTCATACCTAAGTCACAAATGTAACCAGTTCCAGGGACTCATCGTTGGATTCGGTGGGATCATGCAATTACCAGGTGTCGGGTCTCCCAGCACCCTTGCTAGTGTGACCACAGTCTATGGAAAAATAATATGATACACAGTTTAATCACATAATGCTGAATTGTATTATCTACAGGTATAATCCATGCTTTGTTTGGACATCAGCCCATAAATTGTTAAACAGCCCAGTACAATAAGACCCTTTTCACAGAAATGCAACTTTGAAACATTTTTTGTGAGTTGCAAGATTATTTCAGCATGTACTTTTCCCTAGTTTTATTAGTAAATAATTGACATGGCAGGGCAAGAATAAAGACGTAGACATAGAGAATGGACTTGAGGACACGGTATGGAGAGGGGGAAGCTGGGGTGAAGTGAGAGTAGCATCGACATACATACACTACCAAATGTGAAATAGATAGCTCGTGGGACGCAGCCGCATAGCACAGGGAGATCAGCTCAGTGCTTTGTGTCCACCTAGAGGGGTGGGATATAGAGGGTGGGAGGGAGACGCAGGAGGGAAGGGATATGGGGATATATGTGTGATATGTAGCTGATTCACTTTGTTATACAGCAGAAACTAACAGAGTATTGTGAAGCAATTAGACTCCAATAAAGATCTATTAAAAATAAATAAATAAATAATTGACATACATCACTGCCTAAGGTTAAAGAGCTCAGCATGGTGGTTTGATTTACACATACTGTGAATAAAAAAAAATTCGTAATGAGGTATACGTCACGTAAAATAAACCGCACAAATCTTTCTCTTTAGCGAACTGTTAAATTTGTAAAGTTGTAGACTTGGTAACTTTAATCATTGAATACACCCACCACCCAAACAAGAAGCAGAACATTTCCGTTACCCAGGAACTTTTCTCTTGATTCCTGTCGGTCAATTCCTGCCATTCCCCAACACATCTAATGGAATCATTTCTGACTTCCACAGTCAGCAAGAAATTTTGCATCTTCCTCAACACCATGCAAATGGAATCATACAATATATAATTGCTGTGCATATGTCTGGCTGCTTTTGCAAAACAATGTTTTATGAGATTCACTCATATATCTCTGAAGGTTTTGTTTGTATATTTTTCCTTTTTTTTTTTTTCCAGATCACAGTTATTGTATGAATAGACACAAATCTGCCAAAAGAGTTTTCTGACCTTGTTGTTCTTTTCATACTCCCACCAGCAATCCAGTTGCTCTAAATCTTTGCCAGTATTTAGTGTTGTCAGTGTTATTTCAGCTATGCTAATGGCATCTGTGTGGTTTTAGATTTGCATTTCTCTGATGACTCATTATGTTGAATGCTTTTTCTTTTGCTATTGGCTATGTGCTATTGAATATATCTTCTGTCTTGTGTCTGATATTTTGCTTGTTTTTACTGGGTTGATTGGTTTGAAGATTATGTAAGCATGCTTTACTTGTTCTAAAAATAAAACTTTGTCAAATATACGTACTGTGAATATTTTCTGTCTGTTGTAAGCATACCCGTATTCTTAATGGTTATTTGAAAATATACATTATACAATTATTATTATTTTAAATTAATAAGATTTATTTTTAAGATCAGTTAAAGGTTTAAGGAAAATTTCAGTGGCTAGTACACAATTTCCATATATCTTCTCATCTCCAGTGTTCATGTGAAGGGTTATTTCTTACCCGCTCTTTTGCCTCCAGAAGCTCTTAGATATAAAGAGAAGACATCTTTGTCTAGGCTTTGTAGACATGACCACGTGATCATTCTCTCAACTCAATTATACATGTACGATGATTTAGATTCAAGTTGGAATTCAGGATGATCCACTCCAATGTGGGTCCAACTGATATAGCTTAACTACATATTTTCATTTGGGTAAACAATGTATACTTGATGTTTAATCAATTTTTTTCTGTTATGTTATTTATCTAGTTAAGTATGCTCTTTTCATAGGAAATCTTAGAGAGGAATAAAAATAAATATTGGGACTCAGACATGAAAACTATATCTCTGTCCCCTGCAAATCAAATTATACAGAGGATCCTGATTGGCTGGAAACTCATGCAAATTGATGTACTTGAATTTAATAGAGATATTGTAAATTCTCTCTTTCATATTAAAAAAATTGAACATGTACAAGAAGAGAGGAATCAGCCTTGGCAGCATCCACATATAAAATCTATCAGTGTTAAAGCTGATTAAAACTTTAATATAAGCCAAAAGTGTGATGAGTCTATTAAAAATGCTATAATAATCATAGGGTTATGAATAAAGTATAATTTCAGTACATAGAATTCTGTAGCCACATTTTATTCTTAAATGATCAAAACAGATATGGACAATTTGTCTCATTATTTATAGTATATTATTTATATTAATTTTAAAAGAATATGTGCTTGACAGTAGTCATGAAGACAAGGGAATGTAGATTTTTCTCTCTTGGCAACTAAAGGGATGTTTACGTACAACACTATTTGGTGATACAAAAGAGCTTGACCTTTCTAACACAGATAATAGGCTATTTTAAGAGTTACTATGTTTTCCTTCACTATAGGAGTCCAACTTCCCCTGAAGCATGGTGTAAGAGAAATTTCTTAATTGGAAAAGTTATTTAAGAAAAATGATTGTAAGATTTCTTCAATCTTTAATTTTCTTTACATTGTCTTGAAACAGTATACCAGGAAAAATTGACATCCCTATTTGCCACCTACATCTAACAGACTTTTTTAAAGGTGGTATGTTGTCATCGTATTTGCAATAATGTACAGAAGAATGAAATTATAGCCAAAAGAACATTATTAACTATTTTAATAACAACTTAATCTTAGCAGATCCCCTTGCATCGTGCAAATTTTGATTCACCACAGATATCAGAACAGATCTTGTCACAAGTCCTTTTAGCAAAATAAGATAATCCAGGTTCTTGTTGTAAAATATTGCATGATAAAATCTTTCTTTTTGAATGGTTAACTGGGTGAGAATATCATAATTCATTTCTAGCTTTAGAAATATACAGTTTTTGGGGCTTCCCTGGTATGCAGGGGAACCGGGTTCGCGCCCCGGTCTGGGAGGATCCCACATGCCGCGGAGCGGCTGAGCCCGTGAGCCATGGCCGCTGAGCCTGCGCGTCCGGAGCCTGTGCTCCGCAACGGGAGAGACCACAACGGAGGGAGGCCCGCATACCACAAAAAAAAAAAAAAAAAAAAAAAAGAAATATACAGTTTTCTTATCTATTTTTCAGTTTAAGAAAATGTATCTAGGATATCATCCTCTGAGGAATCATAGTCTAAGATTGCTCTTTTGAGATCAATTGCATCATCGTCATTAGAGTCTGGAGTGCTGTTCTCTGTCTCTTTGCATTCATCTTTTGATTTGTCTAATTGTGAAGGGTCCTCATCTATCCTCATCTACAAACCTTTTTTTTAACTTTGTGTACAGAAAATGAAAAATTTTAAGTTGTGTTCAATGAAAGCTAAGAATGCAATATGCATTTACAGTGTCTCCAGATTCCTTTTATATCTTCTCAAAAGATCATACAATAGTTCAGCCCACACCATATAAAACTGAAAAATGATGATTTATTCAGTATGGCATCATCCTTCCAGAAGATTCCAACATTTTTCCATTTTCCTCTTATTTAGTCGTTTATGGCATAATTGATAGTAAATGATAAGTAGTAATGAATAAGAATGAAATACTTCCTAGAATGATCTAATACCAAAATATTTCAAGATACAGGCAAAATAAAATGACTATCTATGATCACATAATGTTTTAAGATTGATACAAGAATTGAGTGGACTAGTATGGCAATTGTAAGCTAAAATAAGCTTTATTCAAGTGTTTCAGTAAAGTTTATCTTTGTTATTGGAAGAATATCTAAAAAATAATAACAAATCATGAAATATCAATCTTGCAAATAGTTATAACTGCTCAAAAAATATCACAATACAATTAAATTGTATCCAACATAATCATAAATTGATACTTTTCTGAACACTTGGCTTTTAAATCAAAAGAAATGCAAAGACCTACTGTATACCACTGAGAAATATACTCAGTATTTTGTAATAATCTAAAAGGGAAAAGTATCTGAAAAAGAATATACATATTGAAAAAAGAATATATATATAACTGAATCACTTTGCTGTACACCTGAAACTAACACAACATTGTAAATCAACTATACTTCAATATAAATAAATAAATAAATAGATAGATAAATAAATAAAATAAACAAAAGAAAAATATAAAAAGTAAATTTAGATTAGGCATATATGCAAAAATAATCCCAAGCTAAGTCTTAAAGTCTACTAAAAATCGAGTCATTAGAGATAAAGTTACCTAATGTGTGTTTGGTATCAGGGTAGAAGAGTCTAATAAAAATACATTTGAAATTTTTTGTTCTAGTGAAAAGAGCCGTTGGCATTTTTATAAAGATTGCATTGAATCTCTAGATTACCTTAGATTGTATGGTTATTTTAACAATATTGATTCTTCCAATCCACTAACTCAGTATATCATCCCATCTGTTTGTGTCGACTTAATTTCTTTCATCAGCATCTTATCGTTTTTGGAGGACAGGTTTTTGCCTCCTTAGGTAGGTTTATTCCTAGGTATTTTATTTCTTTGAATGCGAGGGTAAATGGGAGCATCTCCTTAACTTCTCTTTCTGATACCTCATTGTTTACTAATCAAAAAAAAATGTCTTCTAACCAGCCAATTGATTCATTATTCTTCCAAAATCAGACTTTGAGAGTGTATTCTTCTATGAACCACTATAGTATATACCTGGGTAAGTATAAGAATTGTCCAACTTTCATAAATGAAATTCTCTCTCATTGGTCCATTGGTGCAAGACAAACTGCCCACAACTTAGTGATTTAAAACAACATTATATTTTGCACAAGATATTGTGAATCAAGAATTCGATAAAGGCTCAGCTGGGCAGTTTGACATCAACTGGGATGGCCACAACTGGAATACCTACTTCCAAGGTAGTTTGTTCAATAATATGGCAGGGATCTTTGTGCCTGTTTCTTCACATGGCATCTCATTCTCCAGGGTGTATCCACATGGCTTGAGTTTCCCACAACTTGGTGGTGTCAGAGGAGTGAGATTCCCTACACAACAGCTGGCTTCCCCTAGAGGAGTGTTTCAAGAGACCTAGATGGAAGCTGCAAGTTTTCTTCAGACCTAACCTTGAAAGTCTCGTAATGTTATTTCTACCTCGTTATTTTGTCAAAGTGACCAACTCATCCCATTTGTCTGGGACTCTCCCAGTTTTAGCATGGATCTTTTCATGTTCTAGGAACCTGCATGATCCCAATTAAACCTGGATGGTTGGTCACCCTATCTATTTGTCAACCAAGCTATCAAGACTGGTCTAGGTTAAAGGGGGAGAGGATGTAGAATCCAATTTTCAATGGGATTAGTAACAAAATATCTGTGACCATCTTTAGGTTACCACAGTCTTTTATAGAGCTACAAAGTATTTAGATGTCTAAATATACCTCTGCAAACACCTCAAGCCTGAGAGGCAAGTTCTTATCAACGAAATGAGGTCCAGGTATGGATGAGGCTCTTCGGCACCATTTCCTCAAGCATGGTTCTCCTCAGTCTGAATTCTTGAATTAAAGAGACAAGTTGAATGTCTTTCCTATTCACCCAACTTATGATGCTGAAACTGAGATAGTACAACTGCAATAAATACTCATATTTTAAAAAGTGGGGATGGGAAGTACCAAGTGCTCACTGACCTATAAAAGGTCTGAAAGTTAGCCAGAAACATATGTCCATGTTCTTGCCTAGGGCTTAATCTGAGTCTCTGAAAATGGTTCCCCATGGCTCATGGGATCTATCTTCTGGGATCTTGGGTTTACCGTCTTAAGCAATTTCTCCGTTTCTGTAAGAAATGACCTATGTTTAAAACTGTGTCATTTTCTCCAACCTGATTTCTACTCTAGAAGGTTGAGTCCCAAAGTCTCTGCAGGTGGAACTGAGGCTGTCCCTTTTAAACCAAGCTGATCAAATACTTTTGAAAACTTTGTCACCTTTGTATGTATCAAATTATAATCCTCTCTGCTAGACAAAAGTCACAGGAATGTTTCTTTTCAAGATAGGCTTTTCTACAACTTGGGCTGAGTGTCAGAATGCTGTATTTAATATACTTTGAAGCATTTTTTCTAGTTCAAAGTGTCTACGAAACATGTCATTAAAATCCAGGGAGGTCTTTATGCCTGGTAGAGAGGGTCTTAGAGACACATCCTTAAGAATCTTTCAGTTTCCACTAGGAAAGCACACTTATCTCTCTGAAGTCTCAATAAAGGGACTTAAAGCCACAGAGCTTCACCCTGTGACCATGCTATTCTAGTAGACCCTGGATTGGATATTTTCCCTGAGTCCAGAAAATTTTCCCGGTAGAAGAAACCAAGGATGACCAAGAGTTTTATTTTAGAAACCAGCAAGTCTTTGCTCCTTTATATATATGCTCTGAATTCTACTTGAAAATGGAAAACTCACTTTATTTTTGCTCACCTCTCTTTATCCGTGTTTTATCACATGCAGCTACGAGAAGTATTTTGGCCTTTTCCACACGCTACCTGAAATTTCCTTAGCCAAACACATAGGTGCCTTACATATATTTTTGCTTTACCTCATTGCTGCAAACAACAGTGATGCCAAAATTTCCTCTGCTATGCAGCAGAGGTTATTTTTTCCCAGCTTTCAATACCAATTTCCTCACTGTCCTTCAAGCTCTCATTCACAATTTCCACTAACAACAAGGATAGTTAGGGGGAAAAGTCTTCAGATTAGGAAATTGGTTTATTTACTCATTCACCAATTACGTTTTTGAGAGTTTTTCATCTACAAAGCCCCACAGGAAGTGCTGTAGGGAATTAATGTACTATGCCTGGATCCTGAACACCTAAATGAACGTAACAAGAGGTAGAAGGTGATAAGTGCTGAATTAAAAGATGTACAGGTAAAGCTCTAAGGGGTTTCAGAGGAGAGAGTTTTTTTCCTTTTTTGTTTTCTGGCTCAATCTGGGCTACAAAGATCAGGGGACAAGCATTGCGAGTCAGTAAGGAATTCCTGTGAACAAAGACGCAGAAGTGTCTTTGGGAAACAGTGAGTCTGACTTTGGGTGAATCATAGGCATGGGAAGTAGGAATGGGAAATAATGCAGGAAAGAAATGGATTCAGGGCTTTGAATGTCAAGCTAATGATTTTAGGATATTTTTCCTATAAGAAATGGAAAAGCATTATGGTCGTTCTTTCTATTACTTTTAACTTGGCTTTCTGAAAATTAACCTGGAAGCCCAGGAGGGACCAGAGGAGAAGCAGTGAGAGTAGATCATCTTTAGGAGCTCTGGCTCTATTTCAGGAGCGGTGTGTGAGGGCCCCTAAGAGAACACTGACAGCGGGGATGGAGAGGATGAAGCAGATGAGGTGGAACATTAATCAAGTTCTCACTGTAATTCATTCTCTCTTTTTCTCACTCCATTATTATCTCTCCATCCATATAAATGAGCAGTTCCTCATGTATACTTTTGCTAGAACTAATAGCAAACATTCTCATGATGATTACAATGTATTTGATAACTCCAACTATCTGTTGAAGAAAAATGTAAATATAAGAGTTAGTTTCAGAATACTCTTTAGATCTGAAAGGCTACTTTAGTTAAAAGGATTTATCAGTTAGTTTCCAGTTATTCAGTTGCTAATGAATTTCTGGAGAGAGCAGCATTCAGATCAAGGAGATGGTGGTTGAAGTCTTCTAGAAAACCCTGCTGCTTCTTGTTGACTAGAATCAAGATACAATTAATCATGCTCTTGACTTCTCCTTCAGTGACACTGTCACTCCCACTGACTTAAATGTAAGTAATGTAAGGTCATCTGAGACAGTTTCAAACTTAGATTCCTTTCGCTTTGGAAATATGCAAAGGCTAAAAGCATCTTAATTTATTTTAAATGTCTTAAAAAGAAAATGCATTTTTCAAATGACTTCCTCTTTATTTCTAATTCCTCCTTACTTGTAATTTTCTCACTTAAAGAAAAGGGACTTTTCTTTCTTTCTTTCTTTTTTTGGCACCCTACCTAGCAATAGAAAGTTCATTAATCTATCAATTCATTGGCTTTTGCTTTGACTCCCTCCATGTATTACAATCAATCCCTGAATAATTGATCATTCACCTTTATCATCCTGATTTAAAGCTTTATTCTCAATATTCTGCCATGAAATGCTGTGTATATAACTTCTAAGGGTAGCAGAATATCTCCCCAGTATTTGGTCCGACACTAAAGTAGAAACAGCAATATATTTAATTTACATTATAGCAATGAAATCATAAAATACAAAAAAGTTTGAATACTTTTTTTTCTAATGAGTTGCCATGAATTAAATAACTTGAAAGAGACAGGGACAATTTCTTTTCAGGACAGAACATCCATTGCTTTTTAAAAATAACCTGGGGATTCCCTGGTGGCGCAGTGGTTGAGTCCGCCTGCCGATGCAGGGGATGCGGGTTCGTGCCCCGGTCCGGGAGGATCCCACGTGCCGCGGAGCGGCTGGGCCCGTGAGCCGTGGCCGCTGAGCCTGCGCGTCCGGAGCCTGTGCTCCGCAACGGGAGAGGCCACAGCAGTGAGAGGCCCGCGTACCGCAAAAAACAAACAAACAAAAAAAACAAAAACCTGAATTTATTTGGAAAGATAAGCATGAGTTAACCATATTTTATTTTTTCAGAACCATTAAGAATGAATGTTATTTATTAACCAGGTAGGTGATACTAGAATATTTCTTTAAAAAATATTTTTCATCTCTTTGAAAAGAGTGTGCTGTCTAAATATTCTTTTATATTCCTTTCTTACTCGAGGCATACGATTAGCTGAAATCAGGTTTCATGTTTAAATTACCCAAAATATGTTTGAAACTAAAAACAATGTGGACAATACACTACCAGTATTCTGAGTGAAAAACAAAGGAGAAAAACATGAAAATCAATGAAGTCCTGGAAATAATCCTAAATGATATTTAAAGAATGATAGAATTTGGAAAATAAAGTCAACACTGATGCTTACTTGGCTAAGGATCTGAGACTTGGAAATAAGAAATAAAAATGATCTAAGCCAAGTCACAAAGTATCTAAAACTAAATGAAAGAGTACAAGCATGTGTAAGTGACATTTTTTGATGGGTGACATTTCAAGAAAAGTAGAAATGCACACCCTTTTAAAAAATGTGAGATAGATAAAATGTTTAAGATTTAATTACTCTTGAGAAGTACAGGGTACAGTCACCCTGACTTGCCCTAAGACTATACATGATTTTTCCCCCATCACTCAGTTAAGCATAAATTCATAGATATCACGGTTAAGAGAGTTTGAGATGAGATGCTGGTTGCCTGCACTTAGTCCTGCCACTTCTTATCTGGACCATCTGCTGTCACCTCAAAAAGCCAAGACTGTATAATCTTGGTAAACATACAAACCATTCCTGCATTTAATTTCAGTTGGAAGAAGGATCCCATTATGGGTATTGATTTTGAAGTGTCACTACCTTCTTTTGATGAATCTTCAGCTACTGACTGCCTTTCCATGAACACAATATTGAGTCTTAAAAGTGTTTACTCCAAACTTCTTACATACATGCTTAATAAGGTTCATGGTCTTAGAAGTTAATCCAATTTGCATGAAAGTCTGCCTATGGGTTTTACTCACATTTTAGATTCAAGTAGCATTTGTCATCAATAGACTCAGTTGTGCTGGAGCTGGCACAGGGTTCATGACAAGCAGAGGCAAGAATCTCTGGCTGCTGAGACCAGAGGTGCGAGTGCAAAGCTCCTAAAAACTATCTTAGCTAAAGACTGGATTGTATTGACCCGTGGGGACAGGTGTGTGCCCTTGCACTTGGGTCTATAGGTCTGTATGTATGTTGGGGCATGTGGGCTAGGGATGCAGAAAGCCAAAAGAGATGATGTAATTGCAGCTGTAAGAAAGGATGCTTATAGAGGTGGTACCTTTCCTCAAATCTTTAGCTGCACATTTTACTGTACTCCATTTTTAATTTTATTAGTGCTTTAAAACTCTATAGGATCCATAAATAATACCATATCCAGATTGAGGAGCAAACCTCACTTTTACAGTCAATCTAGAGAAAAGGAAAGATAAAGAGAAACTCTTGAAAGCTTCCAGAGAAAAATGACACATCATTTAAAAGGCAAAGCTAATTTCAAAGATGTCAGACTTTTTATCAGAAACTAAGGAGGCCATTTTTAAAGTGCTGAAAGAAAAAAAAAAATCAATACCTCAAATGATGCCCACAGTAGCTAAAAAAAAGTATTCTTTCAGAATAAAGGTGAAATAAAAGCACTTTAAGATAAAAGAAAACTAACAGAGTTATGGCCAGCCCACCGTCAATACAAAATATACTAAGTTCTTCAAAATGAAAGGAAATGATATGAGTGGAAAATTCAAATCTTTCAGGAATTTAAAAAATGGCAAACATACCATAAAAAATAAAAGAATATGTTCCAATAATTCCTTTTAAATACACGTGACTTGTTTATAAAAAAGGTTCACATTGCCTTATAGAGTTTTTTATATAACATAACATTTTAGCATAAAAATGATGAGCTGAGGTTAATCAAAATATATGTTATCAATGATTCTACATTTAAATAAGTAATACACATAAATTCTAAGTATGATATAAAGAGTGAAGCTTGTTTATGGAGCATCCAAATTAAAAAATAATGAAAGAGATATAGCTAAAAAGAGAATAGGTAAATCAAAATTAAATTCTAAAAATAAAACTTTTGATCTCATCCAAAAGAAGTCAGCCAAGGAGGAAAGAGGCACAAAAGGCAAAGTGTTGTAGGCAGGCTTTGAGATGACTCCTGGTGATGTCTGTAGCCTGGTATTCATGTTCTTAAAATCACCTCCTATTGAGTGTGGGCTGGACTTAGTGATTCACGGCTAACTTCTGATATTGGGTAACTAAAAAGACTACGGTTTTTATCTTGCAGTTCTCTCACTTGGACTACTCACTATTTCACCTTTTCATATCATGAGGCAGTCCTATGGAAATCAACAGCCAGTGAGAAATTGAGCCTTTAGCCCATTAGCCCATGATGCATAGTGGCCCACGTGACTGAGCTTCGGAAAAAATCTTCCTGCAGTTGCATCTTCAGATGAGACCACAGTCTCAAACAATAGGTTGACTTAATCCTCATGAGAGATCCTGAGCCTGAGACACGTACCTAAGAAGTGGCTGAGTTCCTGATCCACAAAAATTAGGAGATATTAAATATCTGTTGTGCTAAGGTGCTCACTTTTGGGGTAACTTGTTATGGTTTTACTTTAAAATAAACAATAAATTCATCAGGTTTTTTAAAAAAGGGAATAATCATATTATCATTTCAACTGAAGTAGAAAAAAAGATTTGACAAGTTCAACACCAATTCATGATTTAAAAAAAAAATTTATAAACGTTTTCAAACTTGGAACAGTAAGAAACATCCTCAACTGATAAAGAGTATCCAAGAAAAATCTACAACTTACAACACGCTCAGTAGTGAAATATTGAAACTTTTCTGCTAAGTTTGGGAACCAGACAAAGATGTGTACTTTCACCATTCTTGTTTGATGTTTTACTGGAGTCTTAATTGGTACAATAAAGCAAGAGAAAAGAAATTAAAGATGTAAAGAATAGAAAGGAAGAAATAAAGCTACGTCTATTTGTAGATGACAAGATTGTTTACATAGCAAGTCTTATTTCAACTCTAGAACTAACGAGTAAAATTTAGAAGGGAAGCATATTAAGAAATATGAAAAATCAGGTATATTTTTATATGCTAACAGCTAACATTTAGAAAAATTAAGCTTAAAAAGCAATCACATTTACAATTCTGTGTAAAAACTAAAAAATTCTCAGAATGAGTAAGAAAAGATATACAAGGTAGCATCACTGAAAACTATATAACGTTGCTGAGAGAAATTAAAGAAGGCATAAATTAATGAAGTAACAAACTATGTTTATGGATTGATAGATTCATTATTGTTAAGTGCCTATTGTCCCCAACTTCATATACAGATTCCAGACTGTCACATGCAAACTACCACTATGCATTTTATGGAAATTGATAAGCTGATTCTAACATTTATATAATAATAGAAACGATCTAGAACAGCTAAATCATTAAAATAAATTTGAAGGACTAATAAACTACCTGACTTTAAGAATTACTATAAGATTACTACAATTAAGACAGCATGATTTGCACACTAAAATAGATACATAGGTTAATGAAACAGAATTGAGATTCCAGAAATAGATACACTCATACATGGTCAATTAATTTTTGAGAAAGCCAACAAGGCAATTCAATGGGGAAAGGAAAGACTTTTTAATAAATGGTGTGGAAACTACTGGATATCCATATAGAAAAATAAAAGAGACTTGACCGTTATCTCATAGAACACACAGATATAACTCAAAATATACCAGAGGTCTAAATGTAAAAGTTTAATTCATAAAACCTCTAATAGAAGAGAAATGAGAAATTCTTCCTAACTTGGAGAATGAAAAGATTTACTAGATAAACACAAAAAGAATGAATGAAAAATAGTACATTTGATTTTATCAAAATTAATAATTTTTGCTTTTCAAAAGGCATCATGAGAAATGAAAGTTCAAATAATGGATTGGGAGAAAATACTTGCAACACATATATCTTACCAAAAAAATTGTGTCCAGAAGGTATAAAATAACTCATAACTCAATAGTAGAGGGTTAAAAACAACCAATAATGAAATGAGAGAAAGACTTCACAAAAGAAAATATACAAACGTCCATTGAACATGTGAAAATACCATTAGGAATCAGGGCCATGAAAATTAAAACTACAATGAGCTATCTCTAATTATTTACTAGAAGGGTAATATTTAAAAAGATTCAAAATACCAAGTTTTGGTGAGGGTGTAGAGCAGCTGAAGCACACATATAGGCTGGTAGGAGTATAAAATGGCACAACTATTTCGGAGAATTGTTAGCAAGTGTGTGAAATTTTTAAATATATATACCTACCCTATAATCCTAGGAGTACTCCTAGGTATTTGTCCAAGAGATGTAAGAACACGTATCCACACAAATATCAGTACTTGTATATCAGTGTTAAGAACAACATTATTCACCATAGTCAAAAACTAGAAATAATCTAAATGTTTACCAAGAGATGAATGAATAAGCCGAGGTATATCGGTAGGGTAGACTACCACTTAGAAATAAATAGGAATGGACAACGGCTACACACTGTAATAAAGACCAATTTCAAAACCATTAAGGGAGTAAAAGAAGGAAGACAGAAAAGACTACATATGCAGTATAATTCCATTTATATAAAATTGTAGAGAAATTCAAACTGATTTATCACGACAAAAAGCAGATCAGTGGTTTTCTGGGCTTGGGATGGATGGAGTCACGCAGTTCCAAGTAGAAAGAGAGCATTTTTACAGGCGATGGAAAAATTCTATATCTTGATTGTGTCTATGTTTACATGGGTGTACATTTCTGGTAAAAAGATCTTCAAAGTATACACTTTAAATGGATGCAATACATAAACTTACAAAGTGTACAAATCACACTTCAATAGAATGAATTCAACAAAACTTTTAAAACTTGAGTCTAGACTTCACTCATAGAGGAAAATGAACGAAGTAATTGAATGTAAAGATAGCACTAGGATGAAGTACAAAATTATTGCATTACTCTCATTGTGGAATAGACTTCCCTCTAAAATAAACCAGGCACATGCAGTGAGTGAAGTCCTGTGCTCTTCACTGTAGTGGAAGAAGAGTCAAACAGAATCTCCGAAAGAGTTTTCTGGAGACTTAGCACCGGTGACCGTCATGATTCTCAATCCCGTCTTTTTCTTAGATCTTGTGTACCGACTAGGGAGGTAGACAAACAATTATGCTACAAGAGAGCACTCTGTAACTGATTAAGAGGTGGAAGCAAAGCCACATGGAAGTCGAGAGGAGAGATTAGTTCCCACCTGAACAGGATCAGAGAAGCTGTCACAGAAGAGCAGACGCAGCTCTTACAGTCTGGCAATATACTGGGTGCTGGAGAAGGGAAAGCCAGACAAGGCCTCTGTGGAGATACCAGAGGGAAAGAGGGGGAGACCAGGAGTCTGCGGGGATGTGAGACTCAGAGCCGGAGGTTTCAGGGAGCCAGCATCTCAGCTTCTGTTTGCTTCATCCCTGCCAAAGTCTTGTTGCGTTATTTATTTGTAAAATTCAACACATCCCAGACGTGCGTTAACAATGCCATTTTCAATTTAAAGTGGGTGTATGGGCTCAGAATAGTGATTCTGAGATGCTCAACTGGGAAGCCTGCCACTGGTGAAATGAGACTTCATACATACCCTGTCCCTTGGCTAACTCCATTATGGACAGAATAATGCCTACTCATTAATTAGTCAGACTGATTTGCTGAGGCAGACAGCAGCCCAGCAGCCACGATCCGGATCAGTTTTACAAAGAGTTTTCAATGAGCATTAGGCCCACAGAAAGCCTGTGGTCCACCAAACTTGGATGAGCCCTGTCAGACCTCCCCTGGGTCCAGCCCTCCCTGTATCTGGCAGCTCCCCTTTGCTTCTATTCACCACTGTGATGCTTCCAAGTTTCCTCAGGCACCTTCCACATGCTCGCCAGATGTCTCTGCTTCCTGCTCCACAAGAAATGGAGGTCAGCACTCCCGAATTTACTAAATATACTTTCACATTCTACCTTCAAAATTATCTTTTTCATGAGAAATTTCTCCCCTTGACCAAAAGTTATTTGTTCCTCCCATGTTTTTTTTTTTCTGAATCTTTTAAGAACTTGTGGTTATTAGCTATTTCACTTCCTTTCCGACTCTGCACTTTCTGTCACCACCAGGTCTTTCACTAAGCTCACATTGCCCACAATTTAAAATAAGAGCAAGAGTAAAAAATCCTTTCCTCAGCATGACCTTTTATTCAAGAGTTTTAAGATGGATTAAAGACCTAAAATTAAGACTGGATACTATAAAACTCCTAGAGGAAAACATAGGGAGGACACTCTTTGACATAAATCACAGCAACATGTTTTTGGGATCTGTCTCCTAAAGGAAACAAAAGCAAAAATTTAAAAATGGGGCTTAATTAAACTTAAAAGCTTTTGCACAGCAAAGGAAATCATTGACAAAATGAAAAGACAACCCACTGAATGGGAGAAGATATCTGCAAATGATATGACTGATAAGGGGTTAATATCTAACATATATAAATTGCTCATACAACTCAATGTCAAAAAACCAAACAACCCAATTAAAATATGGGCAGAACTGAATAGACATTTTTCCAACGAGGAAATGCAGATGGCCAACAGACACTTGAAAAGATGCTCAACCTCACTAATCATCAGGCAAACGCAAATCAAAACCACAGTGAGATGTCACTCGCGCTGGTCAGAATGGTTATCATCAAAAAGTTTACAAAAAACAAATGTTGGAAAAGATGTAGGGAAAAGGAAATCTTTTCCCTGCATCCTCTGTTGGTGGGTATACTGTTGGTGGGAATGTAAATTGATGCAGTTATTGTGGAAAACAGTATGGAGGTTTATCAGAAAACTAAAAATAGAACTACCGTATAACCCAGTAATTCCACTCCATCTGAAAAAACCAAAAACACTAATTCAAACAGATACATGCACCCCAATGTTCATAGCAGCATTATTTACAATTTCCAAGGTATGGAAGCAACTTAAGTGTTAAATCAACAGATGAATGGGTAAAGATGTGGTACATATATACACAATGGAGTAATATTCAGCCATAAAAAAGAATGAAATTTTGCCATTTGCAGCAACATGGATGGACTTGGAGGGCACTATGCTAAGTGAGATAGGCCAGGCAGAGAAAGACAAATACTATATGAAATCACTTATATGTGGAATGTTAAAAATACAACAAACTAGTGAATAAAGCAAAAAATAAGCAGACTCACAGATACAGAGAACAACTAGTGGTTACCAGTGGGGAGAGGAAAGGGGGGAGGGGCAATAGGGGTAGGAACAAAAAAAGGTTATTATGGGATTGTATGAAATCATGTGTTTGAAACTTATGAAAGTTGTAAAGCACTATAGAATTTAAAGAACCTTTCATTCAATTAAAAAAAAATTGAAAAAGGAAAAAAAATCCCTGCCGTATTGGCTAAGGAAAAAAATATAGTATATTAATAGAAAATTTGAGGTAGAGTAAGGACAACAGATCAAGACACTATTGTCATTAAAAGATGGTTTATGTTGCATAGTTTTTAGAGAAGAAGAGCACCCTGTGCATGGGGGGCCCTGCAGGGAAGCAGGAGGGTTAGTCACGAGGCAAAAGAGAGAAGGGGAAACTGAAGTCAAGAGTCTTTAGTGTGTTTTCCATGTGAGGGAATGAACTTTGAGGCAGAATGAGCAGGTTCAGGATTGGCTAGTTTGAATGATGTCAGAGGGCTCTGGGATGCAGGGGCCGAACCAGGTTTCTCAGACCAGGCAGGCCCTGGGGTGCTTAAGGCAGGTGCAGAGTTGCCCAGAGCATGGAAGCCCAATAAAGGGTGGGGTTGGCGTATGGGCTCTGGATTGGTTGGTTTGTATCTAAGAAGTGCATCCCGGGAGAATGACTCTTCCAAAGGAATCAGGGGAAGGCAACGGGGGAGGCAGGAGGCTATGGCAAGGTGACTCGGGTATATTTTCAGGTAGTCCAACACAAGGCATGTCCAGCATAGACATGTAGGGCAGATGTTAAAGAACCAAGTTCATAGGAGCTAGCAGATAGGGCTTATACCTCAAGCTATCATGCCCAAACTCTTGTTTCCTTCAAGTTGAAAACTCCTGTAGTTTTTACCTAGTATGTCCACTTCTTGCTCAGTGGTCTGCTTTGGGGCCCTATAAAAACTTTGAACCAGATGTAAGATTGACAATGAGTTCCTAAACGTATCTCCAGTGTTCTCACTGCTCTTACTTATAACCGCTGGCTTCATTTAGGTGTTCATCATCTCTGGTCAGAATATTTAAATTGCCCTCTAAGTGTCTTCAGGAATTTGGATTCACCCCTGCAAACCCTCCACCTGCCCCACCTAGCTTCCTACGCTGCACCTGCCCCATCTAGCATCCTAAGTTGTATGTCTCCTCCTATTACTACTAATTGTCTGTTATGGGGTGGAGAACACACTCCTCAAGCCCTGTAGTAACTTCCCAGCCTTTCTCCACCTGCTGCCTCCACTCTACACCCTTCAGCATACATCCCATGCTTTAGCCACATCAAATTGTTTCAAACTCAAGTGCTTCATCTTGCCTTCAAGTCTCTGTACACATGACTAGCTTTGCCTAGGAAACCACTCAGTACCCTTCCCACCATTACTACCTACCTAAATCTCATTTGTTAATAAGGTAGACTGACTGCATTCATGGCCTCTGTTCTTCACTCCCCCATTTCGGGTGGGGAGTTCTGTCCCACACACTGGCCATGGCCTTGACCATGTGACATGCAGCCAATCCCAGAAGCATGGGGAACACAGGGGAGACAATGGGACCACCCAGATGAACCCAAGGACTTGTGAGAAATAAAGGCGGTTCTTTTAAGCCACTAAGTTCTGCTGTGGTTTGTTAACCAGCAATGCTTAACTTATGTAGCTGGAGTTGCTAAAAAACTATATGTTAGTCATTTTTATGTGTCCAGTACCTAGTGGAAGGAAGGAAGGTGCTCAAAAATCGTGTGATGAACAATACTCAGTGCAATAGTACGTGTTTATCATTACCAACTCTTTCCTTCTCTTTTTGCAATTTTTGCCACATGTATTTAATCCATTTTTTAAAGGCTTGGAAATGACAGACATATTGCCAAAAAGTATAAATCATAATTTCATTATAAACATAAGTTGTCATAAAAAGAAGGCTAAAGGAATATAAAATATCCTGATTATTAATTCTTATAAGGCTCAAGTATACAATATTATCAGCGAACTGTGCTTATTCTAATGCTTGATTTGATAACTATAATGACATTATGCATAATGAACCTAAAATTCAAGGGATTGTTACCACTTGTGAAATGGCAAGACATTTTAAGCTAAGGCATGAATTGACTTGAATTTGCATGAATGTGAGCTACAGATCCTATCCACCTTCCACTCAAATACCAGTTTATTTTATGGAAATTACAAGGGAAAAATATTGAGGAGTTTCCCAGTAGTTCTTTTTGCAAATTGACTAGTAATGATTCTTAAGAAGTTGCCTTTCAATGTAATCTCTCTCTTATTTTAGTTATTCAAACATTAGCCTCTCTTATTTTAATGGAATTACAGTAGCATTTCAAGCCCTTGTTGCCACATGCGGTAAGATTACTAATGACAAGTTTTAGGTTATCTAGCCAGTCAGGCATTCAGTCATCCACAAATTTAGCTATGTTTATTATTAATGAAGCTGCACAAACACAAGTGCATTGTCATACATTTAATTTCTCAAATATTGTGATAATATAAACAACACAGAAGAAAATGTTTTTCATGAATACATATAAGGTTAATTTTCTTTTGCCTGACACGCACTAATTCATACATATATTAATTCAACAAATATTTTGGGGGCCAAGTGTGTTCAAACTTATTAGAGCTAAGGTAGGAAATGCATAGGTTTAGTGGAAAAGTGAGATATTTAAATCATTACAATGCGATGGGTGCTATCATCGACGTGTACACAAAATCTTGGGGAAATAGAGGAATGGGAGGGGTGTGTACATTTTCCTGGGAAAGACAGGTGGTTTGGGAAATGGGTGTTAAGGAGTAAATAAGATTTCATAAGTGGACAAGTTATGAAAGGGACATTCTGAGACAGAAAGGATGGAATGATCAAAGTCAAAGACCCTGGGAAGTGCTATTTCTGGGAAGAGTTCCCTTTGACTTTCTGGTACGGTAATATACAAAGTGTGCGCATGAACCAAGAGCATTACATCACCAGAGAAAGTGTTAGAAATGCAAATTCTCAGGCCCAATCTCAGTTCTGCTGAATTCAGTCTATGGCAGTGGGAAAAGGAATCTCTTTTTAATAATTCTGAGGTGATTCCTATGCATATTAAAATCTGACAAGACTGATCTAGGGAAGCTGTTCTTCAATTTAGGGTGTATCAAAACCACATGTAGGGTTTATTAAAAATGTCCATTTTGGGTTCTCATCCTAGAGTTTCTGATCCAGTAAGTTTGAGGTGGGTTTCAGAATTGCATTTCTAACAACCTCCCAGATTATGCCACTGCTTCAGGTCCAGGGAACACACTTTGAAAACCATAGACTTAGGGATGTGAGTAAATGATAGTGAATTTTCAAATGTAAGTTGGGACCAGATTATGAAAGAACTATGTGACAGGGAGAAATTCTAAAATGACTCCTACAATTACTGGCCCCTGGTGTAATAACTTTCTATAACAATTGGGATAAAGGGCTCCAAGTAACGTTTGTATAATTACAAATCATCTCTATTTTTTTTTTATTTACTGATGTGTCTTCTGTCCACATCATTCAGGTGTTATACCCTGTAGATCATCACACAGACTCACACGAGTATTATATTAGTCTTCATGATGTAGCGTAAAATGGAAAATCATCTGTCAATTGAGTTATATTCATATTTGATGAGAAGCAAGAAAGCTTCATCACAACAAACTCTTAAACCATTTATTAACCATGTATTTTCTGCAAGAAGAACATTGTGCAAGCAAATACAAAAAATTCTTGCCATTGGTTTCATTGTTCATATGGAAAATACGTGAGAAGGGAGGGGTGATTATTAACGCTGCTTTTACACACATTTATAGTATATGCTCTAACTCACTGAAATTCCTTTTCAGATATTACTTTTACGATTTGAGGGACTAAGTGATATTTATCAAGCATAGTCTTCTAATAATAGTTAAAAATGTACAGCAGTGTGACACCACCCTAATTTCCACTGAGTGCATCCGAGAGACTCAGGAGTGTTTAATAAGGTAGGAATTGTTTCTCTGGATTTGGGCAACAAAGCAGTAGCCAGGTCTTTTCAACTTATTTAACTTCTATCTTCATGTAATATAAGTGGGTGGTAATAATGCATAAGGGAGAAGGAAGATGCTATAAGTGTGGATTGCAAAAAAGCATGCACTATATTACATGTCAAGGGGGCTTCACGAGCTCAGGTGTATCATACGCCAGCATTCGTTTTTTGTACCATGTGGAGAGACAAGAAAGTCAGCAACTTGGTGTGCTGACAGTGCAGCAAAACATGATTTTAATTAGCTCGCACAGAAGACACATTGAGGAAAAAGTGGCATTTCATTGACGAATATACTATTAAACACAACCCTCCTTGACCTGCCATTTATCAGGATAAGTGCTGAAAACCATATGACTGATTAAGACTTTCTCATTGTCCTTTAACCCAGGGACATATGGCTCATTTGCCGAAACATTTACTTTGAAACTTTCTCAGTTCTTTGGCATCTGAGTACTAAGAGTCTTCATATCACCATCTTAGAGAAGAAAACACTGATCTTTAATGAAATAGTACACATATTTTGAAGAAAAAGTAGACCGTCTTCGGAAAGAAAGGTAGATGCAACTTGATTAGTAATAGGTGATACAAAATAAATTTTAGTTTCTGTTTTAAATTGTTATTTTGGGAGAAAGAGAAATTTGGGAAAATGTTATTCACCATGTAATATGTAGTTGCTGAATTATGAACATATGATTACTAAAGATAGTTGGGGCTGAGCTGAAATTACAAGACCTAAACTTTGCTAATTAAAGTTAGCAAATTTTAGCAAAATTAAACTTTGCACTGTAATTTTGTCCACTTGTTTTTTTCTTTTTTTACAGTTCTCTAATGTTATACTTTCTATCTGTTGTGTTTATATTATATTCAGATTCAGGACTTTTTAGGCCTTCTTACAGAATCAGGTGTTTTATCATTGGTCATTGCACAATCACGTTGCTAAAATGTACAGGTTTTTTTCTCAGATTAATGTGGTTGTTTCTGCATGTTTTAGGTTAGTATTTCCTACCCCTCTATTTTTAGCCTTTAGGTGTGCTGCAAGAAAAATATTCAAATATTAAGAACCAATGTGGCATACCTCCTGGCCAAACACAGTGAACAACTGGATCTTAAAAATAGATTTCAACCACTGAAAAGGTGCCTTCTCTTGTTGTATATCAGCTGGATATCTTCACTAGGGGTGTCTCTTAAACTGCATATTGGGAATTTATTTTACCCAAGTGTTAATCTCTGAATTTTTATCATCTTATTTTATGTTTTCCCCCATGCATTTTCTTTCCTTCTTTCTTATTTTTCCTGCCTTCTCTTGAGATTAAATTTTATCTCTCCCTTTCTTGCTGGTTTGAAAGATATAGAATCTATTTAGCTAATTCTACACTTAGGAATCATCACTTACAATGTTCCATACCCTCTTCTAAGTTCTGGGAATAAGACGGTAAGTAGTAAGTAAGTAAGAGCAAAAATTTGTCCTCTTATCATTCTAGTAGGGGGATACAGAGAATAAACATATAAGTGAAAAAGTAACATATTATGTATACACCACATATATAACCTTTTCGTTGTTTCCCATAAACTTTGAACTCATATTTTACACATTAAGATATAGACTTTTGATTACTTATTTCCAGATCCTGAACTACAAAAAGATTTTAGAACACTAACTGCATTGTAATTTCCAGATATCTTTATTTGTTATGTTATTTTTAATGTTATTTATTTAAAATTATCTACAGGTTTACCAATTTCTTTCTGAGCGCTTTCTTTTGGTATCCAATGTCTTGCTTCTGTGGTCAGTTTCTTTTCTTTTTTTTAAATAGCCCATCCCTTAGTGATCTTTTGTTAAATACTTATAAATGGCGCACGCAGTCTTTGATGACCTGCGGTTTTTCCATTATGGACCAAGATTTATATTTGTTTTATCTATCGTTCTTAGAATGTTTGCCTCAA
The DNA here is from genome assembly GCF_002837175.3 of Physeter macrocephalus. Lineage (NCBI taxonomy): Eukaryota > Metazoa > Chordata > Mammalia > Artiodactyla > Physeteridae > Physeter > Physeter macrocephalus. The sequence continues at coordinate 21,442,206 of NC_041225.1, forward strand.
ATCAACCTTCCAATACATAAATTCAATTTCCAGCTGTGTCTAATTTCTTGTTATACAGTTGTGTTCATTTTATATGGCTGCTGCATAAAATTACCGCAAAGTAACTGGATTAAAACAACACAAGTTTATTATTTTAAAGTTCAACAAGTTAGAAGTCTGGCCTCGGTGTCAATGAGCTAAATCAACATGTCTGCAAGGCTGCATTTGTTTCGGGAGGCTGCCTGCATTCATTGGCTCCTAGTCCCCTTCTTCTATCTTCAGAGCCAGCAATGGCAGGTCAAGTCTTTCCTACATTGCTTCTTTCTTAGGCTAATGGGAAAAGATTGTCTAATCTCCTCATCACAGACTAGACAATCTTCAAATCTGCAGGCTTTAAGCAATTCCAGCAGTTACACCCATTAAAACATCATCCTTCAGTTCTATTAGAATCTCAAAAACTTTTAAGTTGGTGTTTTCAGTTAGTTTCTACACCTCTGGATTTTATTTTTCTTTATGGGAATTTCTCTTTTTTTTTCAAGATTAGCTATGTATTGAATTGTCTCTATAATTTTTATATACATTTCTACATGTTTATACCATGAAGGTCACCTATGCATTTTGTATTAGACTCAGTCAGTGTGGTTCTAGAATATTTTCCAACTCTGTTCAGTGGTATGGGCAAATAAACAGAAAATATATTAATGGTAGGTGCTAAAGAACTGACAATGCAAGGATAGTAGAAGACAAAGGGATGGTGGATTCTAGGGAGTAATGGTTGTTGAAATCAATAATAAAGGAGTCAATTTTGCTTTCAGAAGAAAGTTCACCTGGAAGAAATTAGGTCACTTACGTGGAGAACCAATAATGTGTCCAATGCGAATATGAACTGAAAGAGTTAAGGACTATATATTATAATCCAAGAGAGAAATTTTGAGTTCATATTCTGAAAATGTTTTGTTTTTGTGTGAGCTTCAGATTGAAAATTCAGAATTCAGATGTACTGGTATATATTTGGAGATGGTAAATATGGAGGTCATTATCAATGAGGAATTTCATGAGCTGGATTCAGAAGTCACTAAGTAATAAGAGAGAGCAGAATAGTTACAAAATATGAATTAAAAAAAAGAGATCAGTAAGTAAAGAAAACAGAGCAATGGCCCGGGATTATTACTAAGGAGTGCCGACTTTACCACTTTCTAACTCTCATGTGTGGCCGAGCAGGGGAAGAATCAGGCTTATATCTTTAATTAAACTGTTATATTCATGTACAAAAGATTCACATGTAGCGGCTTTTATCAGATTTCAAATTATAACCCAGGGCATAGCTGCATGTTTTATACAAAACAATCACCTGTGGGTTTTTTGTTTCGTTTCGTTCTGTTTTCTTTGTTTTGTATAAAACACTTGGGAACCATTCTCCAAAGCAATAATAACTCAACAGAATCCAGGTATTAATGACAACAGTAGTAAAAAGAGGCGAGGCAAATATTTTACTTTATAATCTACCACACAGTGAGACAGGTTACTATATACAGGAATATAGGTGGTACAGTCAAAAAAACCTGAATCGGAATCTTGCTCCCAGCTTACCAGCTGCGTGGATTTGAGCAAATATAATTATCCCTTGGACTCTCAGTTTACTCATTCATAATTGGACATAATAATAGATATCTCGGAGAGTTGTTCTGACAATTAAATAGGGTAATGTCCAGCCAAGAGCCTGGTGCATTGTAAGCTGTCAGTGTATGTTAGTAATTTCATAATTGTACATAATCCAAAGCAGTTTCTTAAGAGGTGCTGTCATCAAATTCTTGCCCATTTAATAGAAATGAGTTAAATGTCTGTGTTGCACATCAATGAAGCAAAGCTTCTACACTGAAGCAACGAGGAGAGTGTCCCAGTGGGAAGTCACAGGAAGAGACATATAAGATGAATTTCATTTTATTACAGCATAAAATATGTACAGGGCTTCCCTGGTGGCGTAGTGGTTGAGAGTCCGCCTGCCGATGCAGGGGACGCGGGTTCGCGCCCCGGTCCGGGAGGATCCCACGTGCCGCGGAGCGGCTGCGCCCCGCATACTGCAAAAAAAAAAAAAAAAAAAAAAAAAAAAAAAAAGTACAGTCATGGAAGTGTGCAAAGAGGTCTCTATAATCTTCAGAGAGATTATAATCTTCACCTAATGTTAATTGACTCCTGTAAACTATTGATTACAAATACTTTATCACATTCAACACACATTCGTGTTAGTGCTCATGGGGTGGATACTATCTTTGACCCTAGTGGTCAACTTTGATATCTCCTACTCTCAAGTTCACTCCATATCCAGGTCCTACTGAGTCTGTAATTTCTCATTCTGTGTTCTTTTCACCACTGCCCTACCCATAGCTTCTGTTCAGGTCTACTTCATCTCCATTTCTATCTATACATTGCCTCCCATCCACTTCCACAGATTTCAACATTCTGCCTTTTCCATCTTTATTTTAGGCTTCCATCAGTTCAATGACATGAGTGAGAGTTTGTCACTCCCCAACGCAAAAACTTGCAAAGGTTTCCCCAATGCCCACACAATAAAATGTAATTCCTTGTGTCATTTTTGTCCTTTCATGAACTGATGCCAGCTACGTTCTCCAATTCATCCCCCCAAATTACAAAGGAAAAGAAGGTTTAGAGGATCATGTGTTCTGGGTGATTAGTTTAGTGGTATAGACTTAGAAGGAAGTGAATGAGATCAATAGGGGTTGGTGACCCAGAAAGATAGTGGAGGATTCAAGTGACTGACATGTACGCAGTGAGATGTCTGAAAGGGTAGAAATCAGTGGTCTGAGAAGGAGGTATTCAAATTTAAGATTTCCAAAATTTGGCAGTTCCATGCTTTTGCAGGTCTAGAATGTGGCCATGGGTAAGAGCAACTTCCTGGGGTTAGAATACTTTGTCTTCTCTTGTGATTTCCAAGAAGAGACATTTTCTCTAAATGGCCCTGGTTATGTGCAGATCCCTACTCCATGTCTTAGTGTGGAATGATCTATTCGATGACTTTGAGAAATGAGGTGGGCTTCTGCGGTGCAGCCTCTTCTCTTTTTATGATCTACCTGATTGTGGTGAGTACACAACCTGGTCTGCTGCCTCAGCCATATATTTCATAGACGCCAGTTTTGCCCCATGAGGGGAAGTTACAGTTGTCCTGCACTATTAGTGACTGAGGGCACAAAGTCTGTCTTTTTCTGGGGTAATTAGGAAGCTCATTGTTTTTCATATTTGAAGGTACATTCTCCAAAGTAGTGCCCTATTTCCATCTAACTTATCTTTTGACTTCTCTCAGTAGGTTCAGAACTGGAAGATTACTTAATAATTTGGTTATGTCTTCATCCTCATCATGTTCATGTTGAGTAGGCTGAGGAGGAGGACGAAGAGGAGGGGGTGGTCTAGCTGTCTCGGGGTGGCAGAGGTGGAGGAGGGTGAGGGTGAGGCAGGAGAGGCAGGCACACTTGGTGAACATTACTGAAATACATCAGAATTTCTCTCTGACTTTTTTGCATTTTCATTTCTCTAAAAATGTTTCTACAGGCTACCAATCCTGCTTCCATCATTTGCTTCAGTTTCAGTGTTTATATCATAGAAGGGTCCACATTGTAAAAGAAGTCAAAAGCAGTCTTGAATAATAATCGGAAACCTTCTGTCATATTGTCTGATGTCAACTTGTTTCCTGGAGCTGCTTCTTCTTCTTTTTTCTCATCGCCTGGCACTGGTTTCAAACTCCTCATCTCCATCAAGTCATCTTCAGTTAATTCTGGTGTTGGGGTCTATTAGCTCTTGACTTTCTCCAAGATCCATATCTTGAAACTCTTTACCTTCCACCTTTTTTTGCCTGGCCCACATTCTCTTTCATGATTTCCTTTTTTTTTTTTTTTTTAAATTTATTTTGCTGCTCTTCTTTTTTTTTTCTTTTAACATCTTTATTGGAGTATAATTGCTTTACAATGGTGTGTTAGTTTCTGCTTTATAACAAAGTGAGTCAGCTATACATATACACATGTTCCCATATCTCTTCCCTCTTGCGCCTCCCTCCCTCCCACCCTCCCTAT
>NC_041225.1:21446939-21448071 GCF_002837175.3 Physeter macrocephalus
CCTTTGCTGTGCAGAAGCTTTGAAGTTTCATTAGGTCCCATTTGTTTATTTTTGTTTTTATTTTCATTTCTCTAGGAGGTGGGTCAAAAAGGATCTTCCCGTGATTTATGTCATAGAGTGTTCTGCCTATGCTTTCCTCTAAGAGTTTGATAGTGTCTGGACTTACATTTAGGTCTTTAATCCATTTTGAGTTTATTTTTGTGTATGGTGTTAGGGAGTGTTCTAATTTCATTCTTTTACATGTAGCTGTCCGGTTTTCCCAGCATGACTTATTGAAGAGGCTGTCTTTTCTCCACTGTATATTCTTGCCTCCTTTATCAAAGATAAGGTGAACATATGTGCGTGGGTCTATCTCTGGACTTTCTATCCTGTTCCTTTGATCTAGATTTCTGTTTTTGTGCCAGTACCATACTGTCTTGATTACTGTAGCTTTGTAGTATAGTCTGAAGTCAGGGAGCCTGATTCCTCCAGCTCCATTTTTATTTCTCAAGATTGCTTTCGTTATTCGGGGTCTTTTGTGTTTCCATACAAATTGTGAAATTTTTTGTTCTAGTTCTGTGTAAAATGTCAGTCGTAGCTTGATAGAGATTGCATTGAATCTGTAGATTGCTTTGGGTAGCCTGTGCAGCCTGCCACTGCAAGGGTCCCGTGATCCAGGGATAACTTCCCCTGGAGAACACACGGCACGCCTTACACTGGTGCAATGTCACGACGGCCTCTGCCGTCATGGCTCGCCCCACATTCCGTACCCCTCCCTCCCCCTGGCCTGAGTGAGCCAGAGCCCCTGAATCAATGGCTCCTTTAACCCGTCCTGTCTGAGCAAAGAACAGACGCCCTCAGGTGACCTACACACAGAGGCGGGTCCACATCCAAAGCTGAACCCCAGGAGCTGTGCAAACAAAGAAGAGAAAGGGAAATTTCTCCCAGCAGCCTCAGGAGCAGTGGATTAAATCCCCACAATCAACTTGATGTACCCTGCATCTGTGGAATACCTGAACAGACAACGAATCATCCCAAATTGAGGAGGTGGACTTTGGGAGCAACGATATATATATTTTTTCCCTTTTTCTCTTTTTGTGAGTGTGTATGTGTATGCTTCTGTGTGTGATTTTGTCTGTATAGCTTTGCTTTT
>NC_041225.1:21448576-21519651 GCF_002837175.3 Physeter macrocephalus
TTCTTTTCTCCTTTTTATTCTGAGCCATGTGGATGATAGGCTCTTGGTGCTCCAGCCAGGCATCAGGGCTGTGCCTCTGAGGTGGGAGAGCCAAGTTCTTTAATGATTTCCTTGAATGGCTTTTTTGTGAATCTGGAGAAGTCATGCACAGCATCTGGACACAGTTTTCTCTGGCAGCGATTGATTGTTTCAGGCTTGATGGCTCTCACGGCTTTTTCTATAACAACAATGGCATCTTCAGTGGTCTAATCCTTCCAAACTTTCATGATGTTCTCTCCATAGGCGTTCTCTTCCATAGCACTGACAATCCTTTCCATAAAGTACTGTGTGTAATGAGACTTAAAGGTCCTTCTGACCCACTGATATAGAGACTGAATTAGAGATCTTGTGTTTGGGGGCAAGTAGACCACTTCAACACTTTTGGTGTTGATCTCATTGGGTTCTGGGTAGCCAGAGGCATTGTCCAATATCAAAAGAACTGTAAAGGCAGTCCCTTCCTGGCAACGTGCTTCCTGACTTCAAGGACAAATCATCTATGGAACCAATCCAGAAAAACGGTTCTCATTGTCCAGTCATTCTTGTACAACCAAAAGACTGGTAGCTGGTGTCTATCTTTTCCCTTCAAGACTCAGAGGTTAGCTGCTGTCCTGAGCATAAAACCACATTTGCACAAAACAGCAGAGTTGGCCTGACCCTTCCTGCCTTAAATCCTGATGTTTGCTTCTCTTACTAATAAATATCCTTTGTGACATTTGTTTTTCAGAATAGGGTACGTTTGTCTGCATTAAAATCCTGTTCAGGCAAGATATTCTGTCTCCTCAATGGTTTTCTTAATGGCATCTGGGGACTCGTCTGCTGCCTCTTGGTCAGGAGAAGCTGTTTACCCTGTTATCTTGACATTTTAAAAGCCAAACCTCTCTCTAAAATTATCAAACCATCCTTTACTGGCATTAAGTTCTCCAGTTTTAGATTCTTCACCTTCCTTTTGCTTTAAGTTGTCATATAATGACTTCACTTTTTCTCAAATCATATTAAAGTCTACAAGTATATCTTTCCTATGGCAATCCTGAATCCACATAAAAGCTGTATTTTCACTATGAGACGGAAAGATATTTCACAAAAAGTGCAAGGTTTTTGTGCCTGCTAGCATATTTGAAGTGATGGCTTCACAAATCTCCTTTTTCAAAAATTTTTAATGGGTTTTTTGTTTAGTTCTTCTTCAATAGCTTCCATTAGTGTTTTTTCACAAAGTTTTTAAACATATTTTCCTTAGTTTCATTTCAGTCTCCAGTTGTGAGGACGATAGCCCAACTTGATGTAATAAAAAACAAAGGCCCTGGGGGTACTTTCTCTCTCTTCTTTGTTTCCAGGCCCTTGGTCTTAGCTTTCTCGTAATGTACCCAAACTTTCTCTTCCCATATGATGAATTCTTTGCCATGTGATCTGACACACAAAGCCCTTTCTAGCCAAACCCAGATATGCTGGCACACGAGGAGGAGCACAGCTGATCTTCCAGCTAAGATTCTGGATACGCTTGTCTGAACCAGCCCATTGGTATTGCCATTCGGTCTTGGTTGATACTCTCCGAGTCATGGTAGCTATGACAACTATCACTGAGAAAGAATTTAATGCATGTTTACAACATGAGAGAATAAATTAATAAATGACATAGTGAAGACTTATGAAAAGAGATGCCACAGTAGCTTGAAAAGGCGTTAAAAGTGGGCTCGGATCACTCACCATTTTCACCCACCATAATCCTTTAAGCAGAGCTGGTTCTGACATTTCTCCTGTAGTGTCTTGTTTGGACTCATCTCTGTGCTAACTTCTCCAGGGCAAATGTCCTCCTCCCTCTGTACACACTCACTGTGGCTTTACAGCAGGTCTTACCCTTGCTTCTCTGCTTGGACCTATTCCATCTTTAATACTTCACTCATGCAGACTTTAACCCATTAGGATATACACATGTTGCTTTTATAACACTAGTTTACAATTCTTAAGAGTTATTACTAGTTACACTTCAGTCAACTCTAATACATACCTTGTTTTTCTTTAACAGATTTTTGAATGAAGCTTCTTCCAATTCTGCATTTTCTGAGTGGTTCTCACTGTAGTAGTTTTCGTGTTTAAATATGCAATACATAATTTTTCAATGGATTACCTATGTTCCTGCCAAAAGAGTAACTGCACAAAGAGTCCAGCTGTTCTGATTAAAATGTATTAGTCACATTCATTAGCATTTTCAAAAAAAAAGTTGTGTTATCCTTTATTTTATTGGAGCCAATCCCAAAATTAGTGAGTCAGGCACAGTCAAGTCTCAGTTATAAACAGAGTATTTTTTTCAAGATCTTAAAAAGTATAATCAAGCTTAGTAGTTCATAAAGTCCTTTGTCTTCCATTTCCTTATTTCTTGTTTATTTTTAAACTCATTCCACTCCCATACAAACTAAAAGCCAACAGAATACTATTGAAATGCATACATTTGGCTTTCTCCAACTTGTAGAAGGCCTAAACCCCAATACAAAATATTAGAAAAGGATGTTAAATTTGACTGGATTGTTACATTTGCAGACATTAGCATGCACTAGAGGGTAGGAAAATTCTTAATGGAGAGACAGAGACAAGGAGCAGTGGGCATATATGGCTACTTCCTGATTTGGGCTCTCGAGGCTGGTCTGCTTCCCCAGTAGTGAACTGAGGATTGTCAGAATGCCAGGCACATCTCTATTCAGAAACATGCCAGCACTTAATATTTACAACTGAGTGTTCTTTGCAATATCACCCACATTCTTCCTGACTGTCCAGGACATTCGGCAAAATTATTTGGCTTTTTCTCATGCTGTCCCCTTTTCTATTGCCTCACTTGTCCTCTATTTTGTGCTGTTATTAAATACCATCAATTGAAAGAAGATAGGGAGAAGTTTAATTATAAAGGCTATGTTTTTCTTTGCTATTGTAAAGCAGAGGTCGGCAAGATACAGCCTGTGGGTCAGATCTAGACCACCACTTGATTTTGTAAATAAAGTTTTATTGGAACACAGCCATGCTCATTTATTTGTGTCTTGTCCATGGCTGCTTTTGTACCACGTGGCAGAGCTGAGCAGTTGTGGGAGAGACCATTTGGCAGCAAATATTCACTATCTGGCCTTTCAAGGAGGAAAGTTTGCTCACCTCTGTTATAAAAACTTGACCAAAACACAAGTTTTACATAATGATTAGTTAAGAACATCTCAACTTCTAGCTTTAGTGCCTAACAGTAACAAAATGTTCTATTAAATGTTTGAATAAAGGTCCTCAGGCTAATTAACATGAAATCAATTTTTATATTGTCATCAACAGTGACTTTTATAATTAACATTAAATCAATTTTTATATTGTCATCAACAATGACTTTTATAATCATACTTTTAATACTGTTATTATTTTCTATCACTTTGGTAGTAAACAGGTAGTTTAAGAATGTTTTACAAACAGTGCAAAAATCCCTGCTCTCTCATTTCTTGCTTTCCTAAAGAGAAGAGTGTTTTGCTTGAATTTATAAGAAAAGTGCCATTATATTGTCAACCTTATTTTGCATCTTTCATAGCATGGGCTTCTCAATGCCATAGGCCAATGTCTCTTCCTATTGAAATAAAGTATTAACTGTTAGTGCCCAGGACAAGGTGATATTTCAAAGGGCAGTTTATTTAGAATGTTCTTTTCTGGTTTTAGAGGCTGCATTTTACACAAAACTACAACTGCTGACTCCAAGAATAAGTTTAAAACTAAGAAGTAGAAATCTAGAAATGAAGAACATTCTAAATATGCTGAATCTCAAAAGCTAGCAACTGAAATCTTTGAGGAAAGTAGTTTCCCAGTTTCTATGAACTGAAAGGTCTATCATCTCCAAAATACCTCTAACATTTCTGTCTTTTCACTTTAAAATACATTTTAAAGGCTGAATTTCTTATCTTGAGTCTTTTTCATTTTTTTTTTAAAGATCACTGCTCATATTGGGCCCAAAATTGGAGGGACCAGGGGTCTGTCCGTCAACAACATGATAATTTTCATCCCACTTCATTTTGACCTCACCTTCTATGACTTATTCTCATTTCTTGTTATTTCCTACTGCTTTGTACAGATTTTTAAAGCTTCATTCCACCATCCAGTGTCATCCAGCCATTTCCTTTTTTCTCTTTTTTTTTCTATCTCTCTAAGCTTCTTCCAATTCTGCATTTTCTGAGTGGTTCTCACTGTAGTAGTTTTCGTGTTTAAATATGCAATACATAATTTTTCAATGGATTACCTATGTTCCTGCCAAAAGAGTAACTGCACAAAGAGTCCAGCTGTTCTGATTAAAATGTATTAGTCACATTCATTAGCATTTTCAAAAAAAAAGTTGTGTTATCCTTTATTTTATTGGAGCCAATCCCAAAATTAGTGAGTCAGGCACAGTCAAGTCTCAGTTATAAACAGAGTATTTTTTTCAAGATCTTAAAAAGTATAATCAAGCTTAGTAGTTCATAAAGTCCTTTGTCTTCCATTTCCTTATTTCTTGTTTATTTTTAAACTCATTCCACTCCCATACAAACTAAAAGCCAACAGAATACTATTGAAATGCATACATTTGGCTTTCTCCAACTTGTAGAAGGCCTAAACCCCAATACAAAATATTAGAAAAGGATGTTAAATTTGACTGGATTGTTACATTTGCAGACATTAGCATGCACTAGAGGGTAGGAAAATTCTTAATGGAGAGACAGAGACAAGGAGCAGTGGGCATATATGGCTACTTCCTGATTTGGGCTCTCGAGGCTGGTCTGCTTCCCCAGTAGTGAACTGAGGATTGTCAGAATGCCAGGCACATCTCTATTCAGAAACATGCCAGCACTTAATATTTACAACTGAGTGTTCTTTGCAATATCACCCACATTCTTCCTGACTGTCCAGGACATTCGGCAAAATTATTTGGCTTTTTCTCATGCTGTCCCCTTTTCTATTGCCTCACTTGTCCTCTATTTTGTGCTGTTATTAAATACTATCAATTGAAAGAAGATAGGGAGAAGTTTAATTATAAAGGCTATGTTTTTCTTTGCTATTGTAAAGCAGAGGTCGGCAAGATACAGCCTGTGGGTCAGATCTAGACCACCACTTGATTTTGTAAATAAAGTTTTATTGGAACACAGCCATGCTCATTTATTTGTGTCTTGTCCATGGCTGCTTTTGTACCACGTGGCAGAGCTGAGCAGTTGTGGGAGAGACCATTTGGCAGCAAATATTCACTATCTGGCCTTTCAAGGAGGAAAGTTTGCTCACCTCTGTTATAAAAACTTGACCAAAACACAAGTTTTACATAATGATTAGTTAAGAACATCTCAACTTCTAGCTTTAGTGCCTAACAGTAACAAAATGTTCTATTAAATGTTTGAATAAAGGTCCTCAGGCTAATTAACATGAAATCAATTTTTATATTGTCATCAACAATGACTTTTATAATCATACTTTTAATACTGTTATTATTTTCTATCACTTTGGTAGTAAACAGGTAGTTTAAGAATGTTTTACAAACAGTGCAAAAATCCCTGCTCTCTCATTTCTTGCTTTCCTAAAGAGAAGAGTGTTTTGCTTGAATTTATAAGAAAAGTGCCATTATATTGTCAACCTTATTTTGCATCTTTCATAGCATGGGCTTCTCAATGCCATAGGCCAATGTCTCTTCCTATTGAAATAAAGTATTAACTGTTAGTGCCCAGGACAAGGTGATATTTCAAAGGGCAGTTTATTTAGAATGTTCTTTTCTGGTTTTAGAGGCTGCATTTTACACAAAACTACAACTGCTGACTCCAAGAATAAGTTTAAAACTAAGAAGTAGAAATCTAGAAATGAAGAACATTCTAAATATGCTGAATCTCAAAAGCTAGCAACTGAAATCTTTGAGGAAAGTAGTTTCCCAGTTTCTATGAACTGAAAGGTCTATCATCTCCAAAATACCTCTAACATTTCTGTCTTTTCACTTTAAAATACATTTTAAAGGCTGAATTTCTTATCTTGAGTCTTTTTCATTTTTTTTTTAAAGATCACTGCTCATATTGGGCCCAAAATTGGAGGGACCAGGGGTCTGTCCGTCAACAACATGATAATTTTCATCCCACTTCATTTTGACCTCACCTTCTATGACTTATTCTCATTTCTTGTTATTTCCTACTGCTTTGTACAGATTTTTAAAGCTTCATTCCACCATCCAGTGTCGTCCAGCCATTTCCTTTTTTCTCTTTTTTTTTCTTTCTCTCTCTTTCTCTCTTTTTAATCATTTGAGGGGTGTGTGTTTTTTCTCTTATCATATCGGTTCTCGTTGTTACTTTTCACTGTGACGGAAAACTTCTTGCTTCTCTGCTATACCAAACCCCTCAGTCCCTGATAACAACTTTACAGGATGGATGGAATAGTCTCAACCATTGTCCTTCTATACATGGTACAAAACAAGGTGTTGTCAGGGTCCTTAGGAGAAGGATCCTTGCTAGACATGCTTCACTGTGAGCCATGATTCTTATTTCCTTTGTACTATCCTATTATCCATATGCTACATATTACAACTTTGATCATGCTTGTCCAAATAATAACTTTATAGAAATGCAGTCAGGTCTTTCTTTTTACAGTTGATCTAAAAACGAAACTGGAATTAGCTTAATAAAATAAAATATGTATATATATACATATATATATATATTTTCTTAAAAAACACCGAAGCAAAGGTGAGAGGCTACCTGAATCTCAGGGATGCCCATCTAGAGATGGAAACAGCATTGGCTCTTTTACCTCCCAGTGTCAACTAGACTATTGCAGTCATGATTCCTTACAACAGCCTGTGGTCTTCCACTCAATGAAATGTTTGATTCTTAACAACTCCAGCTTTGCCACCTGCAGGGGCTGAGCCTCTTCCTCACAAAGAGAAGAGTTTTGACTCTGAGTAGTCAAGTTTGGGTTCTGAGCCAGGTATCATAATTGAGGTATGGAAACCATGGAGAGAAGAAGGTCAGAGACAGTGTTCCCTCATCAGAATAAAATACTGTTCTCATAAGAAAGTTTCATGGACAACAGAGCAATGGATGTCCATTGCTGAGTATTATTGCCTAGTGTTTTAATTATTGTTTTTCACATCCGTTTCCTTCTCTAAACAGTTACTTCTATAAGGATAAGATATGAGGCTCGTTACATCTGTTTTCCCAGTGCCTAGTACAATGTTAGCCACATAACAGAAAATCAACAGATTTTTATTGAATTAATAACTGAACAAGATTCTCTCACTTGAAGATTTATTTTGAGAAAAACAAATAGGGTGAAAAAACAACAACTAGTATCACCTCATTTACTATTTGTCACTGCATACCGTTCCCCTTTCTGGTCTGTGTAACTAAATCGGCTAGTTCTTTGGATTTAAGTGGTGTTTTATCCATCCTGCTTAATATAAACTGGAATCCAATGCCAGCACAGAACTCAAAAAATAGAATATAATAATGATATATTTCCTATGCATGTTCATTATCTCCCAACCTGAAAGAGCTCTAATTTATATGCCATCTTGAACTAATAACTCTTCCCTTCAGGACGTCTCCAGTTTTATCAGTACTCTTTCGCCTTCCACTCTGACAGCCCTAGAGATTTCAGCTTAACTTTCACATGGCTCTCAATTCCAGTGTGCTCCCTTGTTTTTTGTTAGGTTTCTGGTCTCACGATCAACCTAGGATTGCCCCGTCACAAGCCACGGATTTCTCCCCCATCTCCCTCTTTTGCCAGCTTCCTACAAATTTGTCACTTGAATAGGGACATGGTAAGTTCTTCTGGATTTATACATAACTTAGGAATTAGCATTCTTTAGTGAATCCCTTCATGTGTTTTCCTCCAAAACTTTCAAGTCTCTAATGACACCATCAGTTCATATTTTTTCAATAAGACAGAATAACTTTGAAACTAGCCACACTAAACATAGTCACCTGTTTTTCTCTCTTAAATACTGTTATATGCCGATTCCCAGATAGAATTGTTTATTAAAATACTTAAATCAAAATTCAAAATACATTTCCAAAGATCAGATAATGCAGAACTCACAGATGACAACTGAAATACAGATCATATTACACTCATATTAATTCTCTTGTATATTCTTTTATTACTGTCAAGCCTCAGGCAAACTAAATCATAAACAAAGAGTAACTGTTTAAGTCTAAAGTGTGATATAACATTTAGGCAAGTCACTTCTCCCCTTTTTGTCTTTTATAGGTTGAGCTGTGACAGAATGCTTCAGAATCATGTAATGAATGCCTAGTGGGACTTTTGTCCCAGACTTGAGGGTTGGTGCACTCAGCTGAAAACACGAATCACTGCATCATCCATATTCTAAGGCCTGCAATCAGTAACTGGTACAAGATACTGCCTTGCCAAGAGGTGGCAGAACTGTTCCTACTATCATTAGCCAGCTCTCCCAATCTGTATGTAGAAAGTGGGGAAGATAAAGGGATAAGGATTCCGGAGGGTCATCAGTGTCCAAGGCTGTGTGGGGATTACGTGTTTATATTATGGAGCAAATGAAAGAGCAAGCAGAGCATCACCCATGGATGGATGCCCACAAGAAGCAGTGGCCATAACAGATTCACTTTCTGGTACACCTGAAACTAACACAATATTATACATCAACTATACTCCAATAAAAATTAATTAAAAATAAATTAAAACTGAAAAAAATTGAAAAGATTAGTTTTAATTACTGAAAACTACTGGAAAGCAAAGACTTGGCATCTGCTCTAGCTATCCTTATGTGACTGGAGCGGTCCAATAAAGCACAAAGTAATAAGAAAAAAGCATAATAAAATATCATGTGTATACTTTATACAATAAAGAGTCAAATGTGGAAAAAAGGTCTCAAATAGAAGTTAATAATCTAAAGTAAAGTCTTGGCTCTAGTTCCAAATCCTGGGGCAAATCACTTCTCTCTGTGGCTTATTGGTAAATTGGACCCAGTACTTCCTACTTCACTGGACAGGATGAAAAGGTGCATTGTCAAGTATCCTACCATGTAGCTGGCATTTAATAAATTATTAGTATTTGTTGCTATGTAACAAGTCACCACAAATTTGACAGCACAAAACAATACTCACTTGTTAGCTCACAGTTCTATAGGTTAGAATTGGGGTTGGGCTCAGATGGGTTCTCTGCTTGAGGTCTCATAAAGCCAAAAACAAGGTGTCAGCCAGCCTGGGTTCTTACCTGGATGCTCCCAGGAAGAATCCTTGAACAAGCTCATTTAGGTTGTTGGCCAAACCCCATTCAGCTCCCTGCATCCACAGGACCCAGGACCTCATTTCTTTGCTAACAGCTGCAGCCTATCTGTAGCCCTTAAAGACCACCCACATTCCTTATCCTGTGGCATCCTCCTTCTTCAAAGCTACCCACTGCACTTTGAACCCTTCATGCTCTGAAACTCTAATTTCCTTGCCCATCAGCTGGAAAAAGTGTTAATGCTTTCCAAGGGCTCTCCTGGGAGAATTCCCTGGTGGTCCAGTGGTTAAGACTCTGCACTTTCACTGCCAAGGGCCAGGGTTCAATCCCTGGTCAGGGAACTAAGATCCCACAAACTGTGCCAAAAAAAAATTTTTTTTAATTTAAATTTTTTTTTTTTAAATTAAAGGGCTCTCCTGACTGGATCAGGCCCACCTGGATAACCCCTACATTTTAAGATCAGCTGACTGGAAATTTTCATGATATTTGCAAAATTCCTTCACAGAACTTTGAGTTTGATTGAATAAACAGAGAATGAGAATCTGGGAGGGAGGAGAAGGGCTGTGGGGTTTGAGGGGAGAAGCACCTTTAAAATTCTGCCTACCACAATAAATAGGCATTCATTTTTATTTTCTAAATTATCATGCCATAAAATTGACCTTTAATAAATACACCTTTAATGACAAAATAAATAAATATAAATGTGGGTGGGAATAGGAAAAGTATTCTATTTATAAATGTAATAATTAATTTATATCCCTATGTATTAGCTTGCTTTTCATAAGCTTTTAATTATACAATAACTGCTGATGAAGCCTGAGTAAATATGAGTATGCTGGAGAAAATAATCAAAGAATTAAAAAATTCAATTATGATCACCTTTTATTCATTGAAAAATATGAAAATGTAAAGTGGATTTCCATCGTAATTTCTGCTTGTACTTAAAGAAAATATCTCAAAATTTCCCAACAGTGTAGGGTGACCTACATAGACATTAAATGTCAATAAATGATATATTCTCATGCAACATTTTCACAGAAAAACTTTGTCAGGAAAAAATCTATCAGGGATCTCAGACAGATGGTAACTACTCTCCACAGTAGATTATACCCTGAAGTGAGGGCTAAATAATTAAAGTTTTCTATTCACAGATATTACGCAATGATGATGTGTGTGTTTGTGGAAAGTATTTCAAAGCTTACAAAATGCTTTCACATGCATTGCCTCTTCCTTTTGCTTTACATAAAATTAATCCATACTAGTTAACTCCTCCATTCTCTTTGCCTTCCAACTACTCTGATAAACTTGTTGATATCATGACTTCCCTTAAAAACACACAAAGTCATATTTTTCAGAAACTCACATTTAATTAACTTCCAAATGACTGAATTTTAGGTGCATCTGAATTAAACTTATGCTACTGACTGTCTACCTCACAATGCTGGTGGGCCAGTGATGCCATTTTTTTTTTTCTATATTGCTGTTGTTTTGTCTTGTTTCTGATGATTTCAACAATGTTTCAGGGCTCCTTTGTCCAATCCCCACTCCTGGCAACTGTTTTCTTGGCCTGAAGATTCACTATTCTCCTTTTCTTCTCCTGATTCTCCTTTTCTCCAGGACTTTATTCTGCCAGAACTTACCTCTCTGGGGGTGGAAACGTCTGAGTAGTTAACCAGCTTCTCTCCAAAGTTTGTCATCAACTAGGACTGTTTTTGTCCTAGTTTTCTCCCTTGGCCTTAAATTTTCAGTACACAGAACTTCTGCTGTGTGGGTGGGAATTTGCTTTTGCTCATGTTGAATGTGGAGACGTGTGAGAAGCCTACATATAAAGAAATGTATGGAAAGAGCATCAGGGAAATCAGCCTTGGAGACACTCAGGACATGGGCCATGAACTCTTCCTCCCAGGATATTGTGTATAATCATGTCTGCCCTTGATAGACCTTGGAGGAAATTTAATGAATCAAAGCACAGGACCCTAATTTGTAAATAGCATGTATTAAAAATTCTTAGCATCAACAATTAATAGTGCTATAAAATAGTTTAAAAATGAGAAAGGAAGGGATGGGGAGAGTAAAAAAAGAAAAAGGAGATGCAATGCGGTGCTAAAATACTCTATGTCTGAAGTCAGGACCACCAAGCTCCAAGCCTATCTCTGCCACATCCCACACATGGAAACTTGCACATGTTTTACTCCTTTCGAGACTTGGTTGTCTTACCTGGAAAACAGAGATGATGATATTTCAAATACTGTTAAGTTTGTATTATTTTCATATAATAGGCTTATTTATACTTGGTAAAGAAAGAGAAAGAAGGAGGGTCTGTTTAAAATGCACAGTAAATTTTTTGACCTACCTCCATTCTCAGAATGCCCCCTATGCACTAACAAGTAGAAGACAATTTTTGCCATTTTATAAAACCTCTATCACAATAACACAATTGGATCCTTTCCATCGTTAACAAATACAGAATCTATTTCTGAACTTAAAATATGCTGTTTTTAGGATGTTAAGCAGAAGGTTTCCACCGTGGGCACAAACAATAAACACCACAAGTATTTAGATACCCACAGGAGTTTACATTCTGGTTTGTTCACACTGTGTGATGACAAAGAATCCATTCTGATCAGCTAGAGACTGCAGTGGGAAATACAGGTTTTCTTCAATATGCATTTCTTGTCGTTTTACTAACAGACTCATCACTTGGAAAGTGATGGGGTATGACCAGTAGGTAAACACAGTCCATAAACCATCAAGAGTTTGGGGAGTCCTCTGTTCTTGGGATTCACTCACTTCATAAAATTCATCTCTCCTTCGACTGGTTCATATTATCACCTTAGCTTCCTGGTGAAAAATATCCAAAGAATATATAGTAAAATAATATTGACACTAAACTATGGAGTCAAAAATCAAATAAGAAAGTGTCTATTAAAAATATAGAACCATAATTACAAAAAGAATCCAGAAAGACAGATAATCATAGCATTAAGGATACCTTTCTGTTTGAATTTATAAAAGCTGTGAGCACATGTTCCTTGATAATCCATTAGGTCCTTCCTTTACTGTATAAAATACCAGACTCTAAGTAGAATAGGAGGCAGATGGGAAATCCAGTGAACACAGGGAATTACAATTTTAAAAAGAAACATTGATATGTCCAGTGGAAAGATCCATTCTAAAACAGATTTTATATAATCTATGAGGAAGATAAATTTTTCTTTTTTTTTTCTCTTTTTTTTTTTTTTACTTAAAAAAAGCTTTTATGTGGCCCTAATTATTTATCTTAGGAAAAAAATATCAGTGAGAGTTAACTTTTCAAAACAGGAGTATAGCCAGTGATAATTAAAGCTTGAACATCCCATTTTTTATTAAAATCAAAACAAGTTAGGATAATAGAGGATAAAAACTTCTGTGAGCAAACCTATGACAAGGAGTAGCATGTGGTGGGAATGATAGCAAATAAATTCTATAGCTACGACTGTAGAACTTCCGTAGAATTAGACCACAAACAGTACTCATGGTGGCTGGGGAATGATGGTCCCCCAAAGATGTCCCACATAGACATTAGGAGGTCCATGTTCTAATCCCCAGAACCCCTGGGCAGGTGCTTTACATGCTAACTGACTTAACAGATGTGATTGAATTAAGGATCTTGAAACGGGGAGTTTATCGTGGCGCATCTGGGTGGGAATGATGCCATCACAGGGTCTTTATTGAGGAGACAGGAGGCTCTGGGTCAGCAGTAGGAGATGCAAAGATGGAAGAAAAAGTTGGAGTACTGCAAGGAAGGGGCCGAGAATCAAGGCATGCAGGCGAACTCTTGGAGCTGAAAAGGCAAGGTAACGGAGCCTCCAGAGGAGGGCAGACCAGCTGGCACCTTGTTTCGTTTTTTTTTGTTGTTGTTTTTTAATAAACAACAAATTTATTTCTCACAATTCCGGAGGCTGGAAGTCAGAGATCGGGTGCCAGCATGGTCGGGTTCAGGTGAGGGCTCTCTTCTGGCTTGCAGACTGCCGTCTTCTCACTGTATCCTCACATGGCTCTAAGAGGGCAAGAGAGCTCTCTGGGTCCCTTTTATAAGAACACCAATCCCATTCATGAAGTCTCTACCCTCATGACCTAATTACCTCCCAAAGGCTCTACCTCCTAATACCATCATATGGAGGACTTTGTCTTTACTTTTTAGCTACCAAGCTACATTTTTCTCACTTAAACTTTGTTCTGTGAGCTTTATTCTGGGCTATTAAATATTTTTGAAAGCATGATTTAATGATTATTAATAGATTACAATGTTCCATCATGTAGATGTTCCTTAATTTCTCTTATTTCTTTACTGTTATACATAATGCTATGATGAGTATTATTATGCATAAGTTTCTTTTCAT
The DNA here is from genome assembly GCF_002837175.3 of Physeter macrocephalus. Classification (NCBI taxonomy): domain Eukaryota; kingdom Metazoa; phylum Chordata; class Mammalia; order Artiodactyla; family Physeteridae; genus Physeter; species Physeter macrocephalus. The sequence continues at coordinate 21,462,211 of NC_041225.1, forward strand.
TTCTGATTATTTCTTTAACTTAGCTTTCTCAAAGCAGATTCAAATAAATTGCTGAGTTTAAAAGTGGCACCTTGGTTTTAGACTTCTGACCTCCAGAACTATAAGAGAATAAATTCATCTTGTGTTGTCACTAAGCCTGTGGGAATTTGCTGCTGCATCTATTAGGAAACTAATACACTAATATCAATATTTCTACCCATTTGTATTGGGGAATATTTCAGAAATTAAAACGATGGCTGAAAAAATTGTTATTTTCAGGCAAGTTTTTGTGGACTTGGGAAGAGATATGTAACTCAATTAACAAAATTGAAATAATCATACACAGATATGGTAATAGCTAGCATTCATCAAGCACATTCCTATGTCCCAGAAACTCTGTTCATCTCCTAAATTACATTAACACATATAATAGAATTCTCACACAACCCTATGAGTTGTGTTAATTATCTACTTTATAACAATAAGAAAATGAGGTTCAGAGAGAGGATGAAGCTAGTCAATAGGAGAGTTTTCAAATGCCACTGCTGAATATCTATTATTAGGGAAAGAGGGTAAGAAAGAAAGAAGCTTTAAAAAAATGTTCTAGAATAAAACAAAAATACTTCAATTTTTGTCAACATTTGCCCCTTTAGAAAAAAAGTGTGGGACGGCATTAATTGTAGAGTATCTTCAATGATGGCTTTAAATGTCTCACTGTAAAGTTTATTTCTAATGTATTATTGACATTAGAAATCAATGTATTAGACAATTCTGATTTTTCTGCCACTATAAATCTGTCCACAAGGATATTTTTATAGCATAGTGCTGTTCCTTTATAATTATTTCACAACTGCATTTAGGTAACCCAAGATATTCTTTTACATGTATGTCTCCACTGTATTGCAATAGCAGCTGATTTTTAAAACAGCATTTCTAAATTCTGGCTTCAGTCTTTCTATAACATTTTGCCTCAAATAATTCTTGATAATATATAGTGATATGGTTCCAATGTCAGCATACTCAGAAGCTCTCAGTATGAAAAAAAAAGTAAAAGTAGAAGCACCATAGATGTGAGTATTCATTCCTTAGAGTTCAAAAGAGTTCAAAAGATCTAAGGCAGAGCTTAACAAACTACAAATGAGATTAAAAGCAAAAAAACAAAACCTCTGCAATATTTTATGACATCTAGTATTCTTTTTGGAAAATACTCATGGCCAACCAATAGTTATCCAAAATAGACACTTTATTTGATTAATATATGTATTTACAATATGCATTTTATTTATCATATATATCATAATCCCAATTTATTAATTTCCAATAAGAAATAGAACTTTTGAGCTGACTGGATACTTTTTTTCAGCTTCTCAGAACATTCTCTACCAGGAAGAAGGCTGGAGACAGATGGCCAATTGTTTCTTCTTTAGATCATCCTTTTTCTAGATTCCGTGTAGACAATCACTTTTCCTTAAACATGCAGTTTCCTCAGATGGGTTCAGTACATTTATAGGAACACAGATTTTTTTAAACATTATGATTCTAGCCATGGTTCATCTGATTGGGCATTTGCATTTCATAAATTTTAATCAAAAACACTTGCAAACTATTCTTTCCATAGGATACATTTCTTAGATGTTAACCTCATCGTTGTAGCTAATTCTTCCCAACTTTGGGGAAACCCTTATGTTACCCCACAATGACAGAATTTATTAACCTCTTTCAATTTCACTCTCTCCTTTCTTCTCTACTTATTTTCCTTTTCTATGTCCTTTTCTTCACTTCGTCCTCTGTGACTTTTTTCTTTTCCTAGTTTTCTCTTTCTTTTTGTAAAAATCTGTTTCTATAAACTGAATTATAAAGTTGAATTTATATAATATTTGTCCAAATACCATAAATTTCCTAAGTGTACAACTCCATATGAATTATAACAATCATAGCAGCATGGATATCTTTTTTGTTATTTCATAATTTATTTTTTTCTAAAGGCAAACCAACCTTCTTGACTACTCCATAATTTTCACATAAGCCATTTCTATCACCATCAAATTAAAAACCCATGGAAGATTTCCTCTTCTTATTTCAACAGATTCCTCTTCTTTTTTATTGGATTATTGAGATACTATAGGAGGATGATAGGGGATATATACTCACCCAGGTCACACTGTAGATTCTAATGGAATCATACATCATCTTGCAACCATAAAATAACAGAACTGAAGAGGCAGCAGAGCCATAGGTAACTATGGTGGAGCAGAAAAAAATATCAAATGTGGAAACTGAGGACATGGTAGAGCCACTGAATGAGACCTAGATTTCCTCCTCCAGAACGTATCTTGGGAAAAATAAATCCATGCTATTTTAGGCCACTAGAGTTGAGTTTACTATTTCATGTAGTTTAAGACAAGCCTAAAGAAAAATGTATCCATTATTTAATTGGTGCATATATCTTCAGAGTTGCATATGTGTCTCCAGCAATGTTTTCTTGGGCATGCATGGTGACCTGCTATATCATCCCAACATAAAACGTTCACAATTGTAAGTCTTAATTAATTTCTTCAGGATCAAACAAACAGTGGAACTTGATTTTACTTCTCATGCCTAATAAGGTTAGGCATGACTAACTTTAAAATATAAATAAAATATATCATGACTCACTCGTTTCAAACATACAGATGATTCCTGGGCATATGTGTCAATGGGTAGTTCTCATATTTGAGAATAAATTAGAAAGCAGTTCCTATAAGTTGTCAACCATGGTAATTTCCTCATAATTATTTCTTCTTTAGGTTGTGAGCCATTAAACAGCCAAATGAAATGAGTTGCTTAGTCACGAAGACATTTGACCTGAGATTTTTTTTAAGCAAGCAATGAACATTTCAATGTCTTTGGATGTTGATGGCTGTCCAAGAATAGCATTGTCTCAAGAAGTCAAAAGTACCTATCTAGTATTACATTAATTATTTTATGCACCAGTAGAGAGAGAAAAAAAGACTACAAATTAAACGGTTATATGCTACTGCTTTTAGGACACATGTCATCTAAAAGATATCAAAAATTTTTTTAAGTGAGTTTAGAATCAATGAAAGGTTATTATTTAAAGAAATAGTAGTGGACTTTCTTGGTGGTGCAGTGGTTAAGAATCCATCTGCCAGTGCAGGGGACACGGGTTTGAGCCCTGGTCCAGGAAGATCCCACATGCCGCGGAGCAACAAAGTCCATGCGCCACAACTACTGAGCCTGCCCTCTAGAGCCCGTGAGCCACAACTACTGAGCCCACACATGTAGAGCCCGTGGTCCACAGCAAAAGAAGCCACCACAATGAGAAGCCTGCGCAGCACAATGAAGAGTAGCCCCTGCTCACTGCAAGTAGAGAAAGCCCACGCACAGCAACGAAGACCCAACGCAGCCAAAAATAAATAAAGAAATAAAATAAAGAAATAGTAGAGTGGATGAAATCAAAGGAATAAGTTGGCCCCTACTGAGAGTAGAGAAGACTTCTAGATGACAGACAGGATAGATAAAGATGAAGATTAATATTTAAATTTAATGGTATTAACACAGTTCAAAAGTTTGGAGAATAATAATAAATTAAGAATATCCTTACAATTAATACATATAGCACATCCAAGTAATATTATGCCTAATGCAAACAATTATTAAAACTTGCATTCAGTTATAGAATGTGAAAAAGTGTGTTGATGTTGTCTTCCAGCAATGAGCTGAGGTGGTAGGTCCTGGAGTCTTCTAGTTCTCCTGAAATGGGCCTCTTTGACTCCTATTGTGAATCATTCTGGCCTATTCTATGCTAATTTTATCTTAAGGTGTAAATATAGGCATTTGAGCACCGTTAAGTGTTTGTGTATGTATGGGTGCTTGTGTGAAAATATTTTCACTTGGTAATTTTCTTTGCTCAAGTGCAGAAGAATCTAATACAAACTATCACATTATATACATACTAAAGCTATAATTAAAATACATAAACACAATAATTTTAATGCATAGGTCCCTAATATTTACTTAATGTAAAGTATTGTTGTTACATTCAAAGTAAGGATATGCAAAATAAACTGCTAGAGTTGCACTATCAGCCTTTCCCCCATCTCCTTTGGTAACAGAACCACCAGATCTGAGCTGGGCACAGGATGTCCTGGAAGGTAGATTACATTTTTTTCAGCATTCCTTGCTGGGTATTTGCAAAAACATAATGGAACCGGACCTAAAATATGATTCAGACACTGAAACCAATGATGCTGCATACACACACCATGACTGTGTGAAATGATTTATTATTCACATCATCAGGCTTTCTGGGCCAAGGGTGGTGACTCCTGGGCAGATCCCCAAATGGCTGGAGTGAAATGGCAGTGAAAGGAGGTTGGTCTGAGGCTGCTATGGTGGTTAGGCAGTTAGTGAAGTTCCTGTACACAGGCAGAGGCTTTTGTGGTTTGACCCTTTCACCAGAGCCAAAGCAGGGAGCACCCAGGCTTTCTAACCAGCTTGCCCCAAAGGGGAACAGAGAGGGGTGAGGCTTAAAAATTGTGAACAGGGAACCTAAGAAAATGGATTCAGACTCCATTACTCTAGTCATATAACTTAGTTCTGATCAATGGAAAGTATGTACACAATGTTTTCAATTTCTAGGAATTCTCCTTAAAAGCATAAATGTCTTTAAAATCATTGTCCCTTTTCTCTTTCCTGCTGGACAGAATGCAGGCTTCATAGTTGGAATTGGAATTGCCATGGTGAATCATGAAGTCACCTAGAGAGAGAGGGTAGGTCACTTATAGAAAAATACTTATAGAAGCATCCTGGGTCTCCCCCATCACGGAGAATTACTTACTTGATACCAATGAATTGTATAAGAAAGATAAGTGACGTGTTCTTTTATTTAAGTCACAGTTATGTTTGTTTTTCTGTTACAACCAAACTTAATCCAAAGTGGTACATTGAGTAAAGCGAGGTCTGAGAACAAAAGAAATAACAATGTAACTTGGGCAGCCTGGGATGAAAATCTTCCACTAATAGTTATAATGCACACCTATATTATTTACCACAATATATTTGCCAGAAAGAAGAGAGTGAGAGGTCAGAATAGGAGTTGTTGAAAACTAAAGAAATGAAACGGCTTCAAAGAGAAGCCAGGAAAATTAAGTGGTGTTACAACATATAAAGAAAGAAAGGCAAAGTGATTGTGAAGGGTATTCTGGGGACAGAGGTTAAGAGTTTCCTTGGAGGAGTAAAGTATTGGTAGAGATGCAGGTTATGCATATGGGAGAAGCAGAAGATAAGGCTGGGGAAGTTGGGATTATATTATAAAATCATAACTATTAAGGTTAAAGTTAATCGTTTAGTTTGTTTTTCAACATAAGCCATGGATAAATTAGTAGTGGAGAAGTGATCTTAGTTACCCAGGGCCATATGTCTACTAGCTGAGACAGTGGAGCTTGGTTAGTCTTGGTTTTATTATTACCAGCAGGACAGGAGGTGAGGACAACAGCTCGAACCTGGGACTAAAACTTCTCAGAGAAACAACAGGTTCATGGAAACTACCCAGTAGCATGATTTTCAGAGAAGTGGGAGAAACCAAAAAAGTTGATCCAATTAATATCAGGCTGAGTGTTGAGTAATATCACTAAAATGTACAGCATTGGTCAGAGCCACAGGTGGAATTATATCTGTCTGTGTGGCCTGCCTCTGGAAGGTGTTTCGTGAGTAATTGAAACCAGACATTTCTCTCAGTACCAGCTCATCAAGGACGATTAAAGAAAGGCAGAATCCCTGTCCTATGAAGGCACTAGTTATCAAGTCAGAATTAAGTCAAAGAAAAAAGATCTAGGCTGAAAGTCATCCCTTGAGCTAAAGGATGCGACATGGGGAAAGAAGAATATGAACCAGCCGAACAGAAATTTATTTAAACCTGATTTCAGATTCGGGATCAATGATAATCAATAATTATTAAAGCTAGACACATGAGAAGAAGAAATAAAGATGGAGATATTGCATCCTCGTGTAGGGAAGTACACTGAGCAAGTGATGAGACCCATCTGATAGTGTAGAAGTACAGAGGGGAGCACTAAAGTATGAGTTCACATAGGAGACAATTAGCAAGGCCAGCTCAGTGGCTAAATTGTGTCCATATTCTCTGGATGCCATGAACTTATTCCATTTCCTATGACTTTTTTTTTTTTTCCACGCAGTGCCTTTTCTCCTCTTTGGCATGGTTAATCTTGATTATCCATTTTCTGGTCCTGTCTGTCAATTTATTTAATTAGCTATTGAGCTCCCAATCTTACATCTACTAGATTTACAAATGCCTTAGAAGTAGAAGTTGTTCTGCTCCAATTTGCATTCCCTAAACAAGTAAAATTTGTGAATAATAGTCATTCAAATATTCGGGGAGTTAAATTAATTTCCAAGTGCTTAACTGGGTCAAATGGTGCAGAAGTCAATGGGAATAAAAACTTGGAAAAGAGTAATTTATTCAACACACCTTTGAACGCTGTCCATGGTACTGAAGACACCTCTGAAAAAATGTAGTTTCTGTTCTCTGGGATTTTAGAGAAGGAGAATTAAACAGGAGGTTACAATATGATTAGTCTTCAGATAGATGTATCACAGGATGGCATGGGGGAACATAAGAGTTTTACCTAACACACTGAGTTTGGTGCGATAGAGGTCACTGTTTTAGTTTCCCACTGCTGTTACAACAAATTATTATAAACTCAGTGACTTAAAAAACACAAGTCTGGCACCTGTCTTATCAGGTTAAAATCAAAGTATTGACAGGGCTGCATTTCTTTCTTGAGGCTCTAGAGAAGAATCTGTTCTTTTACCTTTTCTAGAAGCCACCTGCAGTCCTTCGTTGGTGCCCTCTTCATTCTGTTCTCAACGTTGCATCTCTCTGACTCTCTTTTTGTCATCACATCTTTCTCATTCTGACCACAGCTGTGAAAAGGTCTCCGTTTTTATGGACTAATAATATTAGATTTTGTCCACTTACTCAATCCTAGATAATCTATGCATCTCAAGGTCCATACTTTTAATCATAGCTGAAAAGTCCCTTTACCTTATAAGGTAACATAGTAACAGATTCTGAGGGTTAGGACATGGAAATATTGGGGGGGGCGGATTATTTGACCTATCAGAGTCACTGATATCTTCTAGAATATCAGTGATAATTCAGTGGATAAAAGAGGTTGCTATGTGAGTGTGTAATGAGGGGAAAAATAGTGAGTGTAGTATACCATTATGTAAAGGAAACATAGAATGGTGATTTCAGGTACTGCAGTGTCAAGGGTACTGTTTTGTTTTCATTTAACTAAGAAATCACTATATCTCCCTATTCCTGTCTTTATGTGTCCCATTTTACTATGGTGGTCAGGTCACTAAGATACAAGTCCACTGGATGTTGTAGTGTCATTTTAAATATACTTCAGGATGAGTAAAGCTGCTTATTTACTTTTTTAGCTATATATAGTGTCCTTTGATGATTTGAATATTCATATTTCAAATAATAGTAAATTTGTTTTTTCCTGCTAGTATGAGTAGATGTGTAATCCCAAGACGTTATACCAAAAAGAAGTATTTTTAGTAACAGTAGAATAATAACAGGTTTATTTTAATTTTTTAAAAATGGTTTAAGATTTATAAAATGCTTAAGATATTTATTAGTTTTAAAGGGGGTAATTTCAGTACTTATAAAAATCCAAGTGTATTGAATTTTAAACTTTAGTTTGCAACATCTAAAAGAATTTAGTAATGAAATTGGTAAATCTTATTAGATAATAAGGCAAGTTTGCCTTTAAAATTTATAAAGTAAATCAAAAGTTAACAAAAATGCAAGAAAAAGTGATTGATTTTACATTTACAAATCATATGATAATTTAAATTTTTAATTGGCTTAAACAACAAGTTCTATAAATTGAGCTTAAAAGCTTAACACAACTCAGATTTTTAAGGTATAACTTGAATGACTTGACAATTGATTAAAAATATATTTGATGTACGTATTCCTTTTCATGTCAAAGAGGCCTCCTTATATCATTTATATGTATAAATATATAATTAATTATAAAGGAACAACCAGGTATAAAAAACAGTTCAGTAAGATAATTATTATCACAGCAAATTTGTTATATTAACACAATTTTGAAAAAGGCTAAGTTTTCAACCTTAACGATTTGCTTAAATTAAGGCCTATCCATAAGATGGAATGCTTCTCATTGAAGACTATTAGTAATTTACATTAAATGAAAAACTCATTTCAGGTTATCTCTTTTTTTTTTTTAATAAAGATATATTTTCCTTCCTGGTTGCATTGTCTCTGCCTTTTTAAAAATTGAAGTATGGTTAACTTACATTGTTGTGTTAGTTTCTACAAGCTAACTCTTTATGTCACGTAAAATTATGAATATATAAGCACAGAAAGAAATTGAAAATAGAGATATTAATATATCAACTGTGATCACCATAGATGTGACAGAGATTGCTAGTTTTCCCTTAACAATCTTTATGCCCTTATCACATTATTATAAAAATGAAAGGAAGTGTCCATTCAGAATACAGGCTACATATCCCAGTCATGCTTGCAACTAAGTATGATAACATGAACAAGTGACTGTTTCTGAGAATCTGCTTTAAGAAACAGCCCACACTCATCATATGTTCTCTCTGCCCCTGCTACTTGCTGTCATCTGGAATGTGGATGTTATCATCTTCGAGTACACTGTGAAGTCACAGTGGTTTGTAGCTTAGAAGCAAGAGAGGAGGAGCTGAGATCCCTGACAGCATGGAGTGAACATCTATAGGAGAGTGAAATAAACTTTCATCTTGTTTGAGTCTAAGACATGCACTATTTCTACCCATACCTAATCCTAATTATGTAATAAGAACACAGACAACTTTAAAAATTTCATTGACCTTGTATGTATTTTTAAAGCTGTCTTCAATAATCACTCATCAAAATTACAAAGTATAAATAAAAACACATTGTTTAAATACTGTTATCAGAAACCTAAAATCAAATATAATATTATTAATCTAAAATTTGAGCTAACATCCTTCGAAGGAAGAAAAATTTCCTTCAGAATATGACATCATTTTCTAATAATGATTTTTACCACTACTAATTGGCTTGTTTTCATATGACTATCTCATTCAATGATGGCTAGTTTTACTTCATAACATTTCTCTTAAGGATTTTTCATGATTTATTTTAGCTTGTTGCATAAATTACTCAACAGTGCACAGTATTTAGAAACATTTATATTATTAAGATCACTTTTTTAGAAAATGAAGACATTGTTTTTCCTATACTCTAAGAAAATTATTTCAAGAATTATTTTTAGTAGTCTTGAGACATTTAAATATATTTTCCTTGTCAATTCAGTATAATATGAATGAAACATGCTTAGGTCTTGTTGACTGAAAAACCATTTCCTCACATTCGCTCCTCATATTTGGATTAAGATTTATTTTAAGTTTCAACGTCTGTCATTTTATAGTTTTAAGTTTGTAGTTTCCTTTGTTTTGTATTATTTTTTTAAACTAGCATAAAAATGAAAAGAAAGGATACCTGATCTAGGTATGCTTGCACCAGAAGTGGTTATGTACCTCTTTCAGGTGATTGGTATTACAAGGTATGTTTTCAGTGAACATTTATGAAGTTCCTATTTAATGTAAGCTGTGACTTTGGGCTGAAAATGTGAAGATTAAAATGGTATAGAGTAATCCCGTGTTCTTTAGACTCATCACATGTTCATAAAGAGGCTCTTATTAAGTTTTTCTACTCTGAGTCATCAAAAATCCAACTCTTTCTTTAATCGGAAGAAATTAAGCAAAATTATCTAAATATTGGATTCAAGTCAATACACACTTATGGGTCCTCTTAGAAATCAGTCATACCATATTCCTTATTTAATTCAATATTTTAAACAACATTTATGTAAAATCTAGGCTAGTAAACTTATTCTACTTTTTCTCACAAGTAAATACTATTACAAAGGAAGGAGCTTTGTGATTAAAGAGGGAAACACTTTCTTCTAATTTTATCTAGAAAAAAATTGTATAATTCTTAACATTTAAATTGAATTGCTGGAAATTAATGAAAACTGCTAATTCCACTTTACAAAATCTTTGGCATGCAATTTAAAAGATAATGGCATTTTTAAATACTTCCTGCTCTTGAAAATAGTTTAATTAAAGGAAAAGTTGCCCTCAGTCTGCTGTGCCTTTTGCCTTAAAAACAAATGAGATTCGTAATGATCTAAGGATGTTGTAATGGGAACATCTTACCACAGCATGTGAAAATCCCTTCCCCCAACTTTTTTTTTTTTTTTGCCCTAATGACAATGTAGATACCAGGGAATACTTTAATATGTTTAAGATTTTTAGCATGCTATTTATCAAGTATTCTAGCATATTTAAAATAATTTTAAGAGTATTTTTTTTCTTTGGAAAGAAGTCACATCAATATAAATATGTATGAGAGACAGCACAGGCAGATCAGTTAAATTTCCAAACCAAGTGGGGAATTTATGTGAAGGATGTTTGCATTTTCCGGCCTCCTTGGTTAAGCCATAAATGCCCTTAATTTCCATGGTAAACTACCAGGCTCCTTAATTTGTCTATTGCTATGTCACTACTCCCAATCTTACGGCCTTTAGACAACGATGTATTATTTCTCATAGTTTTGTGGGTCAGCTTGGTGGGTTTTCTGTTCCACGTGATCTTGGCTGGGGTCACTTCTGTAGCCACATTCCGCTGGGAGCTTGGCTGGGAAAGGAACCCTAAAGGGAATCCTACCCAGATGTTCATCAACTCAGAAGGAATGGCTGAAAGGCTACCGTTGGCTGGACGTTTCTCTCTCTGAATAGATTCTCACTATTCTTTAGTCTAACACGGGCTTATCTACCTGGCAAGTGGCTAACAACAGAATAAATGTGGAAGCAGGTTAGGTCTCTTGGTCTTAGGCCTGGGGCTGGTCAAAGCAAGTTCTAAGGTTGAGTCAGATTTAAGATTCAAGAGGAAAAATAGACTTTACCTCTTCATGGGATGAGTAGCAAGATAAGTGTAGAGGGAAGAGAGGAATATTTGGTGTCCAGCTTTGGAAACAATCTCTCTCACTGGCTCCTCCTCTCAGCTCCTTGTGGGGGCCAGATCCTATGCCTCACAGCCATAGGGGACTGCCTGGGAGTCTGTGAATAGCCGGGAGAGTGGGGCTGGATGCTGGAGTTCCTGGTAGGGCAGCCACAATAAGGATGAGTCAGTGCTCAGCCCTCACACAGCAGCAAACATGAGGACCTGTGGCATCTGGAGATGAGAAGCTGTAGTGGAGGCCAGGTTTCCACCGCACAAGCAGCCAGTTTGAGGAGATGTACAAACTGGGTCTAGTACAGAGTTTAATATAAAGCACCAAGGTGATTACCTCAGTCAAATTTGAGCTACAATCTTACCTGATCTCATGTTTCATGACGTAGACCCTTAGTTGGACCACATGATGTGTTTCTCAGGAACAGCAGCCGCTGGACACGTCCCACTTAGACCATAGGATGCCCGACCTAATTAATATTGCTCTACATTCATTCATGATGTCTTTTGCCCTACAAAACCTTCTCCCCTTTCTCTTTTGGGTAAAATCACACTCAGGTTTCAGGTCCAGTTCAGTCCCTCCAGGAAAAATGTCTCACTTCCCCTTCTCACTCTGCATGGCGTTAGTTCCTCACAGCGAGCCTTTCCCCGAATCATCAGTGCTTGTCTCCCTCGTTGTCTCCCCTTCAAAGGTTGATCTTCTCATGTCCTTGTTTGTCGTTGATCCCATTAACCAAACCCAATGTGCTAGTTTCCATAGTGAATCCTTTGAAATCAGAGCAGAAAACACACAAATGGATGAGGCACCATACTGAGGCACAATATTTGGCCATGCATCTATTGAACTTGGGAAAAACAGGAGTGGGGTTCAGAGCACAAGATATGTTTATTAAAATAGAGTATATTTTCTCTTTAATTTTCTCTTTTAATCATTTCTCCATAACGTACATATTTATTAAGAGGCTCTGGGTTTTGAATGTTACAGCTTCAGTCTTTGAAACCATCTAATCTAGCCACCTAATTTTTCAGATAAGAACAGGAATTATCCTAAGCTAAATTAAGTTGTTGGTTTTAGACCATAGGCTCAAACAATACAGAACTTTTATTTTAAAAAAGAAAAAGAAGGAAAAACCAAAAACACTTTAGGGTTTGGTGTTAGGACCTCCCAAACATCACTGAACTAAGTGAATATCTTCCATCTTGAAGAAATTAAGCTAAGAAATTAATCTGTTAAGTAAACAGATTATATATAACAGAATTTATATGTATACCTGAAAGTATTATCTGGCGTTAAGAATAATGGGAAAGTATCATTGCAGTCTTAAGGAAAACTTTTTTTGGCTCATGGGTAAGGAAGATATTCAAGCTAAATGACAGCAGCACAAATTAAAATTTGTTAACTATAAGGAAGAATGCTGAACACTTAAATTTTGTGGTACTTTGATAAGATATTATGGAACCAACCTCTTACATTTGCAAAGTTTGATGAGCATAGTAGTAGGTAATTTAGCCCTGTTATACATGAGTGTTACTGGAATTATCTCAAAAAGTGTTTATTTAAAATAATTCTGATACTACTCTTCCTCAAAGACCTTTCTAGTAAAATACATTTATTTTTTGACTTTACTTAAAGATGCTAACATATGTAAATGCTCATTCTAAGATATTCATTCCTATCTGGGGGTCAACCGTGTATCAGCCCTCAGTATAAACAGCGGTCCTCCAAGCATAACCAAGAATTTTAAATATAACAAAAATGTCCATTAGAAAACAATACAAAAAAGAATGCAAGCAATCCCTTAGGTAAGACCATATACTAGATAGCAAAACTTTTAGGGAAAAAAAATGGGGTATACCCAGACATGCACACACACCAGCAAGAGACTTTGTTATTTACACGAATACAGAATATTCTTTTACACCTACTACAACACATTTCTATATGTTTTAATTTTTTAGTCTCTTGGCTCAGAAAAAAATAAAAACAAGATTAGATTAGTGAACAAAGATAAACAAACCCTAGTTTTTAGCTTTTAAAATGGATTCCTGAATTTTAGCTGTTTAGAGAAATTAAACAAAAGAAACTTTGGTCAAAATCATCCACAATCCCCTAATCTCAGCAAGAAAACTAAGTTTCCTGGGCAAAGGAAATGGCACAGAGAAAAAGCAGGGTACAGGGTCTCAGAAAAGGAACCCCTCACCTGTCCTGTTCCTGAAGTTGAGACCAGGATTTTGGCTTCCAGAACCCCAATGCAGAAGCTGGAATGTTGGTGCCTGTTTCTCATTTTGTGCTCTGTGCTGGCGGTGATCCCCGTGTAGAAAACTTTATCTGCCTTATGGTGTGGGGCATAGAGTAGATGTTGCTGCCTAAGGAGAGCTTCAGAGATCCTACGCTCTCAAGACTGTGAAGAGACAGCCCCTTACTTGCCGTGTACCCTGAGAGGGTAGAGAGGTGGGTGAGTGAGGGAGCTAGTGGCCGGAGTCTTGTGGTGGCAGGGTAAATCCTGTTATTGGGCCACGTGCAGATGTGGCCGAGGATACCAACTTGAAAGATCTGGTTATCTCAGCAGAGAGATGCCTCTACGGAGAGGGGCTGACAATCATGGTTACCTTTCCAAAATATAAGCTCTGTTTAGCTAAAGGTACTGTCACATCCCCAGGATCAAGCATATGGTCCACACTCAATAAAAATTTGTTGATGAATGAATGAGTAATATATTAGCAATGGGCTATGGATGGTGCCGAGCCTGTATTCGAATCCAGAGTTTCACTCTTTCCTAGTTATGTGCTCTCAGTTCAGTGTAAATAAAATGCAAATAATGCCTTTCTCAACACTAGGCTCATGAATATAAAGAATTTCACACAGTATTGGGCAAAAATAGACGCTCAAAAATAATAGGTTTAATATAGTGTTGGAAATTTATGAGAAGTTTTCATAATGGCAACCTTGAGAGCTAGATAGATGTAATTATTTAAGCAACAAATTTCTGCTTAGAAAATCTACCAAAATTTGAGCATTTAAAGTTGTTGTTGTTGTTTTTTTTTTTTTTCCCTCCAGTGTTGCATTGGATGAATTGTTCTCATCAGAGACCCAATAAACAAAACAGAGCTTGAGTAGAGAATATTTTACTGTATAAGCATGACGTCAGAAACAACAATTAAACATCTAGTCTGGTACCTGGATAAAGTCATTCCCTATTTATTCATTGGTTTTCCTAACCAATGATACACTAACCAGTAAGCAGCTACTCCCACTTAAACTCTCCCATACTCACTTGCTGCCACTTTCTGACACAAACACACGTAAGTTCACAGTGGCACACGGTTGACGGCAGACATGTGGGATTCAGCCTTTTCTGTTTTTTTGCCAAATAGCCTGAAGTGAAAGACAAACACAAGGCCTGAAGCAAAATTTCTCGATTAACAGTATACAGCCCTTTAAAGTGATCGCATGAACTTTTATCTGAAACATTGCTTGGAGCAGGGAAAGATGGAAGCTGTTGCTATAACAGCTGTCAAACAACCCGGGTAAATTTCATGCGTGATAGATAATAACCTTTGTATCCTTTAGTATTGGATTCCCTGTTCCTGATGGCAGTAAATAATCCTTACCTTCCTTTGGAGAACAGATACTTTATCCCAAAGCCCAAAACTATGTGTGAAGACACTTTAGTAAAGGATTTTCAACTGAAACTCACAGACCACATAGATCTAACCTAATCAGCTATTGCCTTGGGCTATCTTCCCTGTGCTTCCTGTTTGCCACTTTATCTCCTGGGGTGGTCGCTTTCTAACATTTGGAAATATTTCAAAATTGAACTGTATGTAATCAATTGTAAATGCTCTGGAGTTAGGGATCACGTCAACAGCTTGGAAAAAGATGCATCATCATTAAAATTACAAGCAATCCATTTTCATCTCTCCTAACATTTTTTCTATATTAAAACATTTTGAGCCAATGCTTCAATACCATAAAATAATGACTTTGATCTTAGGAAAAGGTTTTTTTTGAAAAAAAAAAAATGGTAAGAACTGATTTGTTTTCCTTAGTTTGGCACCACCTTAGTTCACCAAATGCTCTGAAGGATTACATTTGCTGTAAGTGTTATATTGGGTTGGCCAAAAGTTTCGTTCATTTTTTTCAGTAAGATGGCTCTAGTAGCACTTAGTTGTCTTTAACGTCATTCGAAACAATTTTGTTAGATTGTATGTGACAGCTGTCATATCAGCGTGCATTTAAAAAAATTGGTGAATTTTTGTGTAGCCATTTGCATATTGAAGATGGAAGAGAAAAGCAACCTTTTCAGCACATTATGCTTTATTTTTTCAAGAAAGGTAAAAACACAACTGAAACTCAAAAAAAGATTTGTGCAGTGTATGGAGAAGGTGCTGTGACTGATCGAATGTGTCAAAAGTGGCTTGAGAAGTTTTGTGCTGGAGATTTCTCACTGGACCATGCTCTGTGATCTGGTAAACCAGTTGAAGTTGATAGCTATCAAATCGAGACATTAATTGAGAACAATCAACGTTATACCATGCAGGAGATAGCCAACATACTCAAAATATCCAAATCAAGCATTGAAAATCATTTGCACCAGCTTGGTTATGTTCACCACTTTGATGTTTGGGTTCCACATAAGTTAAACGGAAAAAACATTCTTGACCATATTTCCACATGGGATTCTCTACTTAAATGTAATGAAAATGTTCCATTTTTAAAACAAATTGTGACGGGCACTGAAAAGTGGAAACTGTACCATAATGTGAAACGGAAGAGATCGTGGGGCAAGGGAAATGAACCACCACCAACCACACCAAAGGCCGGTCATCATCCAAAGGAGGTGATGTTGTGTATACGGTGGGATTGGAAGGGGGTCCTCTATTATGCGCTCCTTCCAGAAAACCAAATTTATTCCAACAAGCACTGCTCCCAGTTAGACCAAATGAAAGCGGCACTCGACAAAAAGTGTCCGGAATTAGTCAACAGAAAACTCATGATCTTCCATCAGGATGTTGCAAGACTGCATGTTTCTTTGATGACCAGGAAAGGACTGTTACAGCTTGGCTGGGAAGTTCCGATTCATCCACCGTATTCACCAGACATTGCACCTTTGGATTTCCATTTATTTTGATCTTTACAAAATTCTCTTAATGGAAAAAATTTTAATTCCCTGGAAGACTGTAAAAGACACCTGGAACAGTTCTTTGCTCAAAAAGATAAAAAGTTTTGGGTAGATGGAATTACGAAGTTGCTGCAAAATGGCAGAAGGTAGTGGAACAAAAGGGTGAATACGTTGCTCAATAAAGTTCTCGGTGAAAATGAAAAATGTGTCTTTTATTTTTACTTAAAAACCGAAGGCAATTTTTGGCCCATCCGATAGAAACATACTGATTGACCTCTGTCTGACCTCCTCGTCTCTCTCACCTTTTGGTACCATGTGGACTATATTGGAAAAACACCAAATATAGTTTGTAATCCACCTTCAAGGAGGTGTGATTCTTTGAAGGATGAGAAAATACTGATCATTTTAGAAAATGAGTGTCCACATATTCACATTCTCATGTAATGGAATAATTCAAATGTATAACAGAAATAGTTATATGATAGTATGCTGAGAATGTCCTTGTGTGATTCTTGACCAGGTCCCTGAAGAGTACTTCACTGTGAGTTTATAGCATGAAGAATAAAAATAGAACAAACTTTCTTCCCTACAAATAACTTCTAGTCCATTTGAGAACGATCTCATTGGCTAATAGGTTACTTCTTCTTTTTCAAGGGCTCCCTATATGCAGAAGAAAGCATTTATGAATCATTGTAGAACACAATGGTGTTGAAAGAAATCAAAGACCTAAATAAGGAGAGGTATTCCATGTTCAGGCATAGGAAGATTAATATTGTTAAATTAGTTCTTCCCAACTTGATTTACAGATTCAACAGAATCCCAATTAATATCTCAGCAAGTTTCTTTGTGGAAATAAAAAACTGATTCTAGAGTTTATGTGGAAAGACAAGAGACCCAGAATTATAATATGATGATGACAGGGACCAAGAAAAGCCATGGATAATATCCTCATGCTGTGGAGAAATGCTACAAATTCTCTGTAGAACCTGGTTTGGACCAGGAAGTTCAGCTGTGGTGGGCAATAGTGGGCCTGAGAACATAGTCATAATTTTATTTCATGAGCATAGGGCAACAGCTTATTCAAGCTGCCAGATTTATATCTATATCTATATTTATGCCTATATCTATATCATATCTATATCTTTATCTGTCTATATCTATG
Source organism: Physeter macrocephalus (assembly GCF_002837175.3). Lineage (NCBI taxonomy): Eukaryota > Metazoa > Chordata > Mammalia > Artiodactyla > Physeteridae > Physeter > Physeter macrocephalus. The sequence goes on from NC_041225.1 coordinate 21,479,563, forward strand.
TTTATATCTATCTATATCTCTAAGATTCAGAAGACACCTGGAGCCTAGGGGTTGGGAAACCTCTAGTAGAAGGAGCATGTACGTAGACATACACAAAATTCTTTGGGAAGCATAGGAGAATGTGAAAACTGCTGGAAAGAACTAAATGTGAAGTGTTAGAAAAAGAGGAAACTTGGTATCTCATCCAGCATCGTAGTTGGTTTCATACTGCTTTCTTATGAATCCATTGCAACACTGGAGACAAGTTCACTGCTGCTACCCCAATGAAAGCCTGCCTTCTGTAATTCCTGCTGGTGGTTTTCAAGAATATTATCTTCATCCAGAAACGGCAAATGAGATTCCAAAGAAATGATAATGTTGTTTACCTTCAGGGTCGAAAGCCTCCCAGGGGGCTTTAGTGCACATTTTATATTTGACGCAATGGAGACCACAATTCCTCCCGACTTGTGGTTCAGTGAAATAGGTAGGGGGTTTTCTGTGTAACACAAGTTTGCGAAATGTCCTCCAGTTTAATAGACAATAGTGGTTCTTGCTCCTTTTCTATGTTTTTTATCAGAAAGATCTTCTTCTCATCCATGTGGGTTAAAGAAATAGACCTGGAATCAAAGTTTAAGCCTACTTTACACTATAGGGGGCTTTTATATTGGACTATTATAGACTTCAGAACATGAATGGGATTGCACAGTACAAATCAACTTGATTTGTAATTTGTAATATGAACAAAATGTAAGATCTTCTCATTGAATGGTAGAGGTTCTAGTTCCACTAATTCTAACTTAATTAATCATAATATTTATTTAATATTCAAATCCCTAAATTATATTGGAGTTAATTAAAGTAATTTAAATTTTAGTTAACAAGGATAGGAAAAATTAAGGAATAGGCCTAAAAACAATATAAAGTGCTGTAATCATTTGAAAATGAAATGTGGCAATATTTATTAAGAGTAAAATGACTACATTTTGGAGAACGTGTTCTAAATAAACCATCACCAGTAGTCAGAATATCAGAATGTATGGGTATATTGTAAAATTCCTTTTGCTAGCTCTGACAATCCTGATTATTTACATATAATATATATATAATATATACTATATAAATGTAAATATGTTATATATTTATATTGCACACACACAAATGTCATCCTGTTATATACATGTATATATGCATGTATATTACATATATAAATATATACATATATGCATAATTTATATGTATACGTAGATATGTATATCTATAAATCAGAATTGTAAATGCCTGAGTGGAGGAGGGATCATTTGGTTTCTCCTCTATGCTCTATGCACTCTTGCGGGTATATTTTTCGCCACCAGGGGGATATATTCCTCTTATCGTTATAAAGCAAAGTCTCCGTGGAAACGCACAAGGAGAGTCGATTTAAAATTCGTTTTAAATGAATTTAAATTCATTTCTGAGCAAGTTGAGAAACAAACCAATGAAGAAACAAGTGGCATGATTAAAGAGTTGCCATACCAGCAAGAAAATCAGAACTTTAAACAATGACTTGATATATTTTCTACATTGACGGATTTATTATATATGTGAGACGTTCAAGAATGGAGGTGCTACCTTGTGAAAGGTTAAAAAAAAAAAAAAGAAAGTATTTCTTTTCTTTTCAAAATATTTAGTGTCTACCATTCATCGGTGAGCCAAGTAAATCGTGGCTCCTTCACGTGCAAGGATCGAAACCAATTACCGTTAGTGACCATCGGGTGCAGCAGATCCCTTCTGTCCTGTTGCCTGAATCTCAATGATCTCCCAAGCGTGCCCACATGCAATTTAACGGAAAGATCAATACACCACAGCAGCTAGCAGCAGCTCGCTTCAAGTGCTTCACAAAACATGCTATACGTTTCTCTGCCGAATAAATGTCAAAACTTTCCAACAGCTACAGTTCTTGGGAGAAATCGTTCTTCTGAAACATTATTGACATACTTTAACCCAGATTTCCCGCTGCTCGCAGGCTTCCCACTGGCCAGTCAATTCTGATTTGGCAGGAGCCACATCGACGTGGGTCCCCTGCTGACTTGCTCCGGTGGCATGGAAGATATCAGAATCTGGTAGATAGGTCTTAGGTTCAAAGGTCAGTGGTCTAACGCTGACCCAAGGTCAAAGTGAGGGCAACCTCTCTCCAGAGACTTGGCTTCATCTCTAATGTGCCCTTGAAATCAATCAATATCATCACAGCACTTGCCTTCCTAAGCATAAAAGTCTGCCTGGTCTAACTGCTCCTAGGTTACTTCCTGCAAACCAAAAGCTTAAAAGCCATGTAGGAGGAAGGTGGAATAGACTTTATTTCTCACTTGATGGAAGCACTGTTTTAAAACCTTACAGCGATTGTGATTTTTCAAATGTACGTACATAGAGAGATTTTCAAATATATATATCTATAGAAATATGTACCTGTATATATAGAGAGATGGGGGAGAGAGAGAGAGAGAGAGAGAGAGAAAATGAAACATATTTTCCTTTCAGTGGGTAATTTCTGGTTGGCTCACATCAAAACTGGCATTGTGACGTTTTTCTTAATTCTCATATAATGTTCTCTGATGAGATTGAGAAGTTCTTAGAAGGTGCTTAAAGTTCAAACTGGAATGAGCATTTTCTTTGATGTTTGTTTTGTTTTGTTTTGTTTAATTTTTTAGCCCTGTTGAACAATTTTCCCCTTAGCTTTTCTATAAATTATTTTACTTGAAAATGTGAAAATCTTCTGGATAGCACTGTGAGAAACAATCTAACATACAGGCAAGCAGAAAACCATCAAGCTAGCCCTAGCGTTATTTTGATATGTACAAAAACAAGGCGCCGTTTGTCAGAATGGTGCTCTCCTTCAATCCGAACACATGGCCCTTAGGACTCAGTCAGCGCTATGGCCCACTTCAATCACACCAAAGACATAACTGCAGATCGACAACAAGGAAAATTGTTATTAAAAAATGAGAAACGGGATAGCAACTATTATTCAAGCAAAATGGACTCGTTAACAAATTTTTCTGGAAACCAAACCTATTATTAGGTAACTAGATTAAACTGTAATTTCCAAATAAAGCAGGTTAGTTTTACTAATTCAGAGAGTTATGTATAACAGATGCACCGAGTCAACCGTTTCCATCAGTTTCTCACACAGCTCTGCCTGTGGTGTTGATTGTGTCCACACTAAATATAGCTTTAGTCAAGATGAATGAATAAGAAAGAAAAGATCTCTACCAAAAAGTACAGCACTATTTTGCTTCTTCCAGGTGTAAAGCCATTCAGTGGAGTGCATAAATTTACATAAGCAAGATGGTTAAAACATTCAGCAAATGGCAATGGAGATATTAGGACTCTTAGACTTGATTTTTTCAATAAGAATTAACAAGAGCAGCTCCAGTGATACCTTTTCCCTTGACTCCACTTAAAATTGTATGGTCTCTTTTAAGCAAACAAGTCTCAACAGAATCCATCGTTAATTAATAGACCTCAAGGATGAGATATTAAAGCAATATTTTTACAGTTGTTTGTGATTAGCTATTTTCAAAACATTATCCAAACACATGGATTTAATATCAAAATGGAAAAAATTGCATGAAGTTTCAAATGTAACTTTCTCAATAAAGTAGCAACTAGATGTCTCAGGAAAAAAAAATCAGTGTCATTCCCTCTTTTTCCAAACACACACGCAGAATTAATAATGCTCTAAAGAACTGCCTCACATATGCGTTTTAGATTACGAGAACCCATCTCTGAGATAATACGCAAGAATTACCTAGAACCACAATGTCACCAACATGAGATGAAATTAAACATGTAATACCCAAGACAGAATTTATCATATACTCTCATACATACATACTAACAAGTTTTCTTGATTCAAATACTGAGTCCAAATAGTTAGCCAAGGATTTAAATACTGTAACCTTATATAGTTTGAAAATACCTTAAAATAATTATCTCTAATTGAAATAGTTATTATTAACATCTGTTCAATAAATTGCAGATATTATTCTTTAAATTGAAAGAAAATTAAATCTAGCCTCTTTAGGAGAGGGATATTATAACTAATATGATAATATTTATATATGTTTTACATTTCATAATTTTAAGTATTTTGGGGGGAAAATGTTTTCTGCTCCATGTTTTGTAAAATAGACCTTAATTCTATGTCCTGCCTCTTATGAGTTCTTACCAACCATTTCAGAAATTGCCTTCAAAAATCTGAACAGCCACTTCTTGAATATGCATGTTACATTTTTATATCACTTAATTTCATATCATTTTTGAGATAAATATTTTTCTATATTCAAGATCAGAAGACTCTGAAAGATAATCATTTCACATTTGGTTTCTAAACTTAGGGCTGTTTGAACCTAAGGCCCACATTTTTAAGCAGTAGGCTATTCTCACGTTGCCTTTAAACATATCCAAAGGTGATAGGCTTATGGTCGATGGAGAGAAAATTCTTACCAGAGAGAATTTATCCTGATATTTCCGATTGGGAGATGACATCAGACTGAGAGCCATCATTAATGCAACTAATGACACAACCAGTATCCAGAAATATTGATACTTGATGAAATTAGAGGGGACTTTTGGTCTTTACTAACTCAGGAGAATTTAACAATTTTTTACAATTAACGTTTCACAAAATCACAATTATACAAATAAACAAAACCTCACGATCGGAGGTCAGAATGTGGGAGATAAAAGTTAGCTGGAAGTTGTGGTAGGAGAATAAAGTCTTTAGATGTGTGGTTGAAGTCCAGGTTTCAGAATTTGCTCTGCTACTGCTGCTGTCCTGGTTATGCTGTCCTGGTCCTGGTTATGTCCCACGTGTTAGCTGAAATCCCCTTTTCTCATTCGAAAGTTGAGGATAATAATGACTACTTTTATGTGGAGCCTTAACTGAGAAAACACATATTGCTGAAGAGGCCCACCAGGCAAAACAAATGAAAAAGGGCATCATTCTAAAATGTTAGAACATCGGAGATAAAGAAAAGGACCTATAAGCTTGCTGAGAGGAGGAAAACTAAAGCCATATGCCAAGCAGCTAATGGGGATGGCAGTGGATTATTCAGTAGTAAGGACAGAAGTCAGATGTGATGTGTTCAAATTCAGAGAGGAAGAAAAGACATTGCCCCGGAGTCCTCTGTCTGGTCAAATTACCAATAGGATATAAAGACAGAATAAGGTGTTTCAAATACACAAGGATTACTTAGTTCATGAGTACCCTTTCTTAGGATGCTACTGGGAAGCTTAGTAGAGTGAAGAAAATGGAAAAACGGAATACGACAAACAGGATGACGGTAAAGAGAAGCCTGACTTAGCAGCCGTACAGCTGGGGTTAGAAAAACCGGACTGAGGTAAGAAGGCTCCTGTGAAGGGCAGGGTTCTGGCAGGATCATGTGATGATTTGTAAGCAAGTAGAAAACAAAGGAAAACACTGGGAACAAAACAATACCTAATTGAGGCACATCATAAAACATACTAAAAATGTTACCAACTCCAGAAAAAAATAATTAAGTGAGAAAAAATGTACTCATAACATAACACCTGGTCCAAGTATGAAAACATAAATATTGTCATAAGAATGTAACTCTCAATCACCTATTTTAGCAAAAATTTTGATTGCTTGGAGAGTAAAGTGAAGAAAAACAAAAGGTTTATTTCCACAGAAAGGAAATTGAAGATAATACAAAATGTGTAACTCAAGAAATGAAAAAATATGCACAATATTTAAGAATACTTCACCCGCCAAACAAATTCCCCACAAAACACAGGCACAGAGCTTAAAAATGTCAATGAGTTTAGCTCTGAAAACCAGCAAGATGTGTATATTTTACGATAATCCTTTTAGTAGTCATTTTTGCCCAAGTTCCCTAGAAATAGAGCCTGAGAGAGAGATTTCAGGGCCCATGATTTATTGAAAGAATGTTCCCAAGAAAGGAAATAAGGAAAGTAGGACACAGAAACAAAGAATGTCTCAGCTGGAGGGTGTTTTGGTCTGATCCTCCCCGTAATTGATCACACACTGAGCCACAGGGCCCTCTGTACCCTGTGTCAGGTAATCCCTGTCTGCTGGCTGCCCTGGTGGGGTAAACGAGAGGTGTACTTGGCCAAGAACTGTTCTCCTGAGTGGGTAACAGCCGTGATCCATTGACAGCCAGAAGTCCCAGCAGCTGCGGAAGGGCTGCCCCTGCCTGGGAAGAGGATCCGGGTGGCACATTAACTAGAGCAAAATGTAATTTTTAAAATTATGTGTATGTGCTACTTTTAATTACTTAAAATTAATTCTGAGACATGAAATAAACGTGTAAGGCAATTAACAACACTATGCATTTTTAAACAACATGAATTTTAGTTGATCATGGAGTTCATATGTTTAAACAATATCATGTAGCTGCAAAACCATAATTAACTTCACTCTTGTCTTCTTGAGAAAACAGAGGCTGTCTTTCCTGATCTGCTAGACGTAGGTTACAAGTTGAAGAACCAGTACCGTAAGGGAACACAAGGAATTATTTAAGGGAGTCAAGTAAGATAGTGAGGGGCCGGACATCATCATCTGTTGATGTCCCTGGGAGAGGATTGTACTCTCCAGTTTGTATGGGCCCAGCTACTCCAAACCAGGTCCAGCGCATCTCTTTGTATATCAGTTTTCTGTCTGACGCCACCCAGCATTGCCTGTAAGTTCCAAAAGGAAAATAGCTTGGATTTTTATTCTTCTTAATTTTCCCAGCATCCAAACATCTGGCTTATACCTGGTAGATGCTCTTTTTATTTGGAGGAATTGAATGAAATCTATATAATTCCTTTTCTTCCATATTGTGCTTCTTAGGATGATTTTAATGAGATTAGGAATGTTGGTCACTTTTAAAGTTGTATTGGGACTAAGCAAACTAGAAATACCATTAAATGCATTTAATTCTTTTTGATGCCGGCACAATAGTATTATTTAGAAGAGACAGTTTATTCTTTCTAGAATTATTAGTTGATGTTTGTAGTTTAGTATGTTCTTTGCTAGCTACTGGGGGTCAGGATGAACTTGCTGTCTCTGCTCACACAGTTGTCATTTGCTAAAGGCTTGTAATGAAGGGCTCCATCCATCATAGGCAAATTGTCGCCTGTAGTCACAGAAAAGGACCTGAGTGGGGCAATTCATAAGAAGTGCTGGTTTTCGAGGCATTTGTATGCTGTTAGGGCTTCTAACTTTTTTTCTTTCACAGAGTGATTATTTTAAAATTTTCTTTGAGGCGTCAATAAAGACAGTGTACATAGAGTGAAAAAAAGAAGAAAGTTGATTTACATCAAATACCAGGAGGGTGGAGGTGCAATTTGATCAGATTTCTAGGTAATAAAAAGATTGCTATTGTCACACTGACATTAATTAATAATAAAAACATCTGAAACAATATCTGGGCATAATTAAGATTAATAATCAATCCACCAACTGTCAGGATTCTATCTATAAGTACTTTGAAATGCATTAACTGTGGGTTATCATTGAGACAAAGCTACATTTTTTTTTTTTTTGCTTGTGTTGAATTAGAGTTTCTCTTTTAATTAAATCAATAAGTGATCCTTCCCACCTGAAAAATTAACCCAAAATGCTACATCCGGATAGATTTGTCCAAAGGCTGAAGGGAACACTGCGCTCAGACGACCAAGGAAGCGTATTACTGCTTCCCTTAGAAACAGACATGAGGACAAAATGCCTTTCCTCTACCAGATTAGTCTTCAAGGCATGACCGTGTTCTTCTAAAATAATCTCTTTATAAATCAAATATTCAAACATAAATGCAATATAAGGAACTTTAATTTTCTATAATGTGTTTTAAGTGAATCTAATGTTTTATACCACTTATCAACAAAAAGACAAAATGGTGGACACCCAGGTTTCCAAACTCTCAAGGAAACGATTATAAAACCTCAGCCAGGGCCAGCTTTCCATGGCATGGGGAAAATAGCTTGTAGCCGTGGTCCCCTGAAGAGCATAGCTAAGGCAGGGGTTTGCTGATAGGATCTTCTCAGAATTGTCCATCTGGAGAGGCAAGAGGGAAGTGCTTACCCTCTGGCTCTCCTTCTGACTCACTGGCTGTAGTTGCCCCATAGGCATGAACCCGTTGCACCGCTAGGTTGCACGTGTGAAGAACCAAGAGGGGGCTGTCAAAGGGCTGCTGTAATAAAGTTCCACAGATTGGGTGCCTTAGACAACAGAAATTTGTTCCCTCACCTTTCTGGAGGCCAGAAGTCCAAAATCAAGGGGTCAGTGGAGTTAGTTTCTTCTGAGGGATGTGAAGAAATCATCTGTCTCAGGCCTTTGGCCTTAGGTTGCTGATGGTTATCTTCTCCTTACATCTCTTTACAACACCTTCCTTCTATGCATGTCTTTGTGTGTGACTTTCCACTTTTTACAAGGACACGAATCATATTGAATTAAGGCCCATGCTGATGACCTCACTTTCTCTTGATTACCTTTGTAAAGACTCTATATCCAAATAAGATCACATTCTGAGGTGCTGAGTGTTAGAATTTCAACATCAGAATTTTCAGGGGAACACAATTCGACTGATTACAGTTGCCGAACATGAGGAAAGCTTATTTATTCCTAGTGGAGTGCAAAATTGTACAGCCATTCTGGAAACCAACTGGTCACCCTCTCATAAAGATAATCATAATTGCACACCTTACATATGACCCAGAATCATAGTCCAAGGTATTTACACAACTGAATGGAAAATGTGTGTTCATACACAGCTGAGCAATAAGGAACTATTGACTCACACAATAGTATTGTTGTAAGTTAAACACATTTTGCTAAGTGAAGGAAGCTAAACCCCAATAGTACATATTGCATGATTGCACTTCCGTGGCATTCTGAAAATAGGCAGAACAGCATGGACAGAAAACAGATTAATGACTGGCAGGGTTTGGAGGAAGTAGGTGAGTTGACCATAGAGGAACCACAAAACCGAAATTCTAGGGTGAAGGAATGGGCTTGTGTGGTGGATACCTAACTCTATGGGTTTATGAAAACCCATACAATGAAGTTAACTGTATTCAAAGAAAATCCTATTATGCTTGATACTGGGTATCCCAGAATTGAATGTAGTGTGACAAATAACTGTATTACACATGCATGACGTAACCCTATGGTAGAAGGTGGAGATAAAAAAAGTTGAATTAAACAATTTTGGAAAACAGTGTTTCCACCTGATTCCACAAAGCTGGAAAAAAAAAAAAAAGGACTGTACATAAACATTGCCATCTAGTTGCTAAATTTGTTTCTCACAGGGTACAGGCTAACAATTCAGAAACTATTTCACCTGTACAGTAGGGGTAAAAAATAAGCAAATAAAATTTAGATGCTAGGAACCCAAGTTTCCTTCTAACAGTCAAAATAAATTACAGGTAACAAGACAGGATGTCTAGAATGGACCACTGGTACTGAATTATAGTCAGAGATTTCAGTATTAACTCAGTATGTGTATATATATATATTCTAGATAAGTAGGTGCAGAAATAACTATAGACATGTGCATATACTGGCTAATAGAAATGCAAATATTTCCTAACTGTGCCCCCGAGAGGGCCTAGAAACAGTGATACTCCAGTAGCAACGAACACACCCTGCACCCAGACCTCGGTTTCTAATACCATTCTCCAATCAAAGAAACCAGGGCTCTTAGGAGAAATGGCTAAATCTAGGGCAGAGGCAAAGAAAACACAAGATGAGTTTGTAGCATGTTGTAGTCCCAGAAAACAAAGAATGTCTTTAAAAAAATAAAGTAAAAAGATTAAGCCATGTCAAAAGCCAACCTGAAAGATCTCTCAATGACCAAGGCTGGAACAACATGAAAAACGTATTACATAATGCTAGTATTGGCTTATAAGCAAAAGAGGCAATGGAATATCACTGAGTGGAAGATTTCTACTAGAATACCGTAGTAACAAATGCAGCAGGCAATGTTAAAATCAGTTGAGCAATCTTTAAAGGAAATAGGATACTTGTGTAGCCTCAAAATATCTTCCCTACATTTACCAATTACTGTGGTCATTTTAATATATAACCGCAATTCTTTGAAGCTGTTCCCACCAGGAGGTAGAATTTAACATCTCTCTAGTTGAATGAATCCTGGACTTAGTGACTCACTTCTAATAAGAAGAGTGTGGAAAGAAAATCAGTGACTTTACGGTGGAGAAAGCAAGCAGACACTTCCTTAACCAGATCAGGATTAACATCACCAATGGTAAATCATACGGGTACCATGTGCCCGTGATCTGGTATGATGAAAAGGGCATATCTAATAGTTTACTATCCCGTAATATTAAATAGTGGAAATTATGAACAACCTTGCCTTATTCGTGACTTCATGGGAAAGATTCTGGTCAATTGCCCAATTAAGCAACATGCTGGCTTTTCTGATACATTTAATCACATTAGGGAAGAATCCACCGATTCTTTTTTTATTACATGTGTTTTTAAACTTTAGAGAGGAATTTATCACACACACACAGAAAAGCACAAAAATAATTTTATAGTTCAATTAATCCCCCAAATGAAACACACCCTTGTAGGCAGTTACTGAGCAGATCAAGAAACAGAACACTGCCCGCAGCCCAGAGTTTCCTTGTGTTCTAACTCACCACGCACCACAAATGTAAGCCATTTCCTGACCTTCACCACCGAAGATTGGTTTTGTCTGTTTCACACGCTATAAAATGTAATCATGTAGCAGTACTCTTTCTTGTCTGGTTTCCTTTGCTCAGTGTTAGGTTTTCGAGATTCATTCATGCTGGAAAGGAAGTGGTGAAACAATCCATATTTGGAGACGTTGTGATTACATGAACTGGAAAATCCAATTGTTTGGTAGCTTTGATGGCTATTAAATAACCATTAATATATATAAACAAAAGCCAAATAAAACATGTATCCCATTTTTATGTCTAACAGGAAATACCTACATGTAATTACAAGAAGGGATATCTAAAACCTATAGAGGAAGACTGATTTTCCTGAAGGAGAAAAAGATCCCGAGAAAGGAGAAATCCTAACCTGAACAAAAGGAAGGATCTATCACATTCTTGCCCAGGAAGACCCCAGATCATGAGTGGGTCACTTATCCCCAAGTGAGTGTACACGTTACATGCAATCCTAACAAAAAATACTCTTTCTTCAGCTAGACAAGGTGATAATACGTTTTATTTTAAAGAGAAGTAGCCCTATCAGATATTAAAATATACCCCAATTTCCTACAATTAAAATGGAACAACTTTGGCACAAGGTTAGAAAGACAAAACAGTGGAACAGGAGAGAAAGATCCAGAAAAAGTCCCAGTTATACACATTTAGTATGTATTAAAGGTAGCATCTTAAATCAGTTAAGAAAACACTGGCCTTTTAAAGATCGTATTGAAATAATTGACCATCCATGTCGAAAAATATAAGATTATATCAGGATAATTCTACTTACCATAAACCAGATAAATTCCAAATGAATCAGATAATTAAATGTAAAAACTAAAAGATTACAGTTACTAGAAAAATGGAGGTGAATTCTTTTTACAGCTTGAAAGAAGGGAATTTCCATAATCATGACTGAAAAATCTAGAAGGAATAATTGATGATAGAAAAATTAGATTGCAAAAGATACCTTCTGTTGATGAGGCTCTCATACACAGCTAGTGGGTATCAAAATGTTACAAATCTTATGAAGAAGAGCTTAGCAATATCTACCAAAAGTGTATATGCATTTACCTTTGACCTAGCAATCCCACTTTTAGGAAGCCACCCAAGAGATACCCTGGCAAAAGTATGAAAGGAGTATGCAGAAGGGTATTCATTGCAGAAAACAAAAACAAAAGACTGGAAACAACTCAAAGGTCTGTCAATCAAACCAGACCAGCTGAATTAACTCTGGTACAGACACATTGAATTCTTGGAAGTACTGAAAGTCAGTGATGAATATTACTATATACCATTAATGGGCAACTTCCAAGCTATATTAGCAAGAGTAAATAAAAGTAGAGAAAAGGTATATAATATGCTAGTATTTACAAAAGGAAATAACTAAGCAGGTAAACAGATAGATAGACAGACAGATAGATAGAGATAAACAAGTAGATAGATGATATAGTGTACAATTATATTTTCAAAAGATAAAATGATCAACCATAAAAACATTTTAAAGTAGCTACCCATAGGGAGAAGGAGAGAGCTTCCTTGGAGGATTCTTCAATATATCGTATTTTACTGAGATTTGTCTTTAGAATCATGTGAATACAGAATTATAAAAGAAAATTAAATTCTAAAAGCAAGCCCTTAAAATTAAGAAGCCATGAATGTAAATGTGCGTTTGATTTGTCAAAACTATCAGAGAGGAATACGCTAAAGAACTTTAAAACATTGTAATTAACTGTACATCTCTAGTGTAATACGCACTGAGAACACAAAATAACTGAAAAGGAAATCTTAAACTGTTTTCTGTAACCATACTGCTGGTAGTAGTGTCAGTGTTATTATAAAACTGCTGTGTGTGTAACAGGTGATATAACAAATAATTAACTTATAAGGTTACTGGTTTTTTTATTCCCGGGGTAAATGGGAATTGGGACACACTAGGGACGAGGAACCAGATAAAGTTGTAACATGGAGGAGGTTAAGTAAAAATAAGTCTATTATTCTGAATCTTATTTACAAGTATCGCTGTAAACTTGTGATATATTTATCTCCATCTTTACTTTGTCTACTTCAAATGCCTAGAAACGATGACTGATTAAGTTACAATGAGCACACCACCACCCAAATCATAGTCTTGTAGTACTATCTCCAGGGCTCCTTGAAGAGACAGCAGGCATACAGAAAACAAACCTGAGCATCATATGAAACCAGATAAAAAGGAAACAAACGAAGACTTAAAGGGCCAGGTCAAAAGGGCTGTGTCAGCTCTAAGAGGCGCCCCCCACCCCGTTACTAGTAATGGGATGATTTGACCATCAATAAAACTAATAACTGCAATGGATTGAAACATAGTGAATAAATTGAAGTCGCTAAATTCATAATGATACTAAAGCAACAGCAACAATTAAAAAAATAGCCTCTGTGAACAAACTTACTATTTTGAAATCTGTTAAAGAGTCAAACGTTTATATTCCCCATTATATACAAACTGTATTCTTGATGACCACATTCTAGATGTATGAGTCACTGAATTATTCCAAATAATAATCAATTATGAAATGACGGAATTAGAATATAAATATGTTCAATCCCTAACAAAACGATGGGGTTTCACATTAATCCTTGATGGTTGCTTGCTTTACAAAAAACGAGACTCCAGATGTAATGTGCCTCTTGATGAAGGAGCACAGAGCTTTTGATTAAATAGTTCTCCCAAAATGGAGAAGCGGGAGAGGGGAGAGGAGGAGAGGGGAAGGAAGAAAAAGAAGGGTCCTAATTACGCCCCTAGATGCAGCAACCCATTTACTGGAAACACAGAAAATACGATGACATGGTAAATGGTATCACGGAGGGGCAATAAGAAAAACCCAAACCCTAGAGATCACTACAAGTAGATGATTAATTTTTTGCAAAAATTAAATTGCTAGAGAAAAAAGAAAAGATGAAATGGAACCTTAGAGACGTAAGAGAACTGTCAAACAACTATGACACTGAAAATTTACGGAATTTGTTATAAACATCCAGCCTATTAAAAATGATATTTGAAAAAAAATAAAAATTGTATACCTGAATAAATATGATATTGATGAATGATTTTTAGTTTTTCAAGCTTGATTCTGGAATTGTGACTGTGCTTAACAAGAGTCCTTAACAGGTTATGCCGAAATATTCTTGAGTGAAAAAAATAGTGTTTGGAATAGCTTTGAAATCCTACGGAAAGGAGGAAGTGAGAGGTACAGAAGAAACCGGACTGACAATGAATTTTAATTGTTGAAGTTAATTGCTGGGTGATAAGCACATGAAGGTTTGCTACACTGTTTTATTTCTTCTTGTACACATTTGACAATTTTCGTAATGAAAACTTTATAAACAACAACAAAGTTATAATGTTGAAGAAAACTCCAAAGAGTACATGTTGTGTGAGTCCATTAACATAAAGTTTGAAAAACTGGTGAAACAAATCACTGTTGATCATGGAATCTTTGGAGACAGAACGTGAAGGATGCACGCAGGGCTTCCTGAGTGTCGGCAGTGCTCTTGTTCCTTATCTGGACGGCTCCCCAACCCCGGCTTTGTAAAAATTCACCGAGCTCTCCATTTATGATCTGTAATTTTTTCTGTATTAATCTGATCCTTTAACAGAAAGCTAAACCTGATTTTAAAAAAATCCTATGCTCATATGAAAAACTCAACATTGTCAAGGGTGGTATAAGAAGACGGGGTCTCCAAGTGCTCCTATCTATAAGGAATCACACACACATCCAGAAGGATGGAAATCAGATGAAGACATCGTGAGGATCAACTTCTTCAGAGAAGTTCATTTTTGGAAATTGGTTTATTCGTAAGATGAGATGAGTCATTATATGAATATAACCCAGATTATACAGACTTAATTTATTAGTGAATCCTTAGCTTGCAATTGCCATAGACTGTTCTAAGCTGTATTTCTATTTCTAGTAAATTATAACAATAGATTTCTATTAAAACAAAAAGCAGTAACAACAGCAATGACAAAATAAAACATCTTATCTGAGCCAGCTGAACTTAGGAAAGAACAACTGGACATACCTCATATGAAAAGAAGAATTTACTAATCTATAAATTTATGTGTATCAGAAATAATAGAAATATGAGAGAACAAGAGAGAAGTTGGAATGTATATCTGCTTATCCTAAATGAGCAGTACTGATACTGAAATATTTTTTTAATTGTGGGAGACTATAGAAACGAAAATCATAATATTGCCTGACCTCTCAGGAGGGATGACTTAACTAGGTCATGTTCCTCTGATAATGTGTGCAATCCAACGAATTCAGCACCATCACACTTGCTAGTATGGCTGTAAAATGCCTCCTTACCCCGTGCTCCTAGGAGATTCCTACTAATTCTTCAGATCTCAGTCCAAATGTCATCTTCACTCTCTTCCTGCTATTACCTTAAAGTTCTGGTACTTTCTGGGATTAGAGCAAATATGATTACTATATGTGTATATGATATGTGCAGTGTCCATGAGATGCATGGCATATAGTTGGCATTTAATTAACAAGAGCCATAGTTTGGGGGAATGGGGGAGCATGCAGAGTTCATCTCATTGCTTACCATGTGCCTGGCGCACAAAAATGTCTTTTGAACACACATGTGGACTCTTGGAGCCAGTGAACTTTAGCATTACTTCCGGCAAAATTGACTTCACTCTTCGGTTGGAGATTTTCCATACTGAAGAAATGAATCTATTTGAACTCAAAGTCTGTTTTCCCCCAACATCAAGCAGCAATTTTTCTGAATTCTCTTATATTTGTTCTGTGTAAGTCTCCCCTTCCTATTCATAAAATGCGTACCAATAAACGTGAGTTGTTTAGCAAATATCTGCCATATCCCAGACTACATAACTACAATACTCCAAACCATTAGCCCAAATTTCAAACTTTATATAATGGCATATAATTTTCTGTTTTTTCCCAACAAAAGCTATTATAGCTTAGGTAGTCAAAAGGAGGTTGGATCAAAGAAAAAAGCATATACTATTAGTGCAACAAAACAAAATGTCATTGTCCTGGAGGGGAAGAAAGTGAGGTGGAGTGGGGTGGGCAATTTTTGATGATAGGGTGACATCATACATCATACATGTTTATTCTTCTATCGCCAAGCCAATACAGTCAATTTCAAACATACTGAATTTCAATATACTGAAACTATGTAACACTAGGAGATTCTCCATAACAGAGAATTCCCCATCTGTCTTGCTCTAATTTTGTCTTCCTTGTAGATCAAATCTCATAGATGAGCAGACAAAATATCTCCTTTATCTCCGTCCTAGGCACACTCATTACAGACATAACAATAAGATGAGCTAAGTTGCAGCTGACTAAGCCAGTTATTTTTAACAACAAAACATCCGACGGACATACCATCGGAAAATTGGATGAAATACCAATTTTCAGGTACTGAAGTAAAACTAGCAATGTCCGGGGGCCCAGCTTGCAGAGAAGTTGGACGTTTTAAATGAAAATATATTATAATACTAGCATCTTTCTCCTTACTCCTCCCACAAATTATTCATTCAGACAGCTTGTGAATTGGATTTGCAGCTACTGTTATGTCTTACACAGTACAAAAGACAGAATGCTTGGTGGACTTTATCAGTTAATTGTATAACACATGATGTCAGATCTCACATGATGTTCTATTGGCTGGGGCTTCTACTGCTAAGCTTTTAACAAATATTAACTGTGTGCTTTCTCTGGGCGTTTAGAAAACTCTAAAAGGGGAACGTTTCTTGGATCTTCTTAGATATTTTAGATATGGCTTGGGACATCAAAGAAATTAGATGGCTTTTGTTCATGACCCCCCAAATTAAGTTTGGATTACCCCCCTAGAGGCAAATACCTGTTGAAGTTCTGTGAATACAGGTTAATTTTAAATGACTGAGGAATAAAGTAAAAATATTTTTCATCTCTTTTGTTCCTTTAATGCTTAGTTAATGTGATGTGAGTATTGTAGATGATTAGAAAAATCTTGAAATGCACTCTAAATTCATAATTTTCTGCTTTTCTTAATTACCTTTGCACATTTTTCTGGTTAGACTGATACCCCCAAATGATGATAGAAAAGCTAGTAGAAAGCTGCTGCCAGCCATAAATCAACATCTTTTTGGCACGGCGACTTTTCATTTATCTCTGGTATGCAGCATTTAAGGATTGATGCATTCTAACTGCACTTTTAAGGACAGATTTTCATGTGAATACAGGCACTGGCATTTAAACAAAGAAAATCATTAATCTGAACCTAAACTTTTTATTAACCGTTCCGAGTTTTACTTCCCTCTGTTGGTCTTTTTTCCTTTTTCTCTTCTCAAGGTCATTTTCTGCTGTTTCCAAAGGCATTTAAAATTTTACCCAGGGTCTTCTGTTGCCTGCTTGATGAAGGCCTAAATGATTATTTTTCAGTAAGGAAATGAAAGTTAGATGAACCTTGACATACCACTCAGGGTATAATTCATATCACCAGGATTTATCTGCTTTAGAAACTGAACAGTTAACCTAATCATCTCATTTTATTGCTAATTTAGAAAAGCTTTCCCCCCTCTAAGTAAACTCTCACTTTTTAAAATTCACTGCTTATGACCTGAGTCTTTTATCCATTGCACTATTACCAACTGCTAATCCCCCTCCACTTATTGATAATTGGACAAAACTAAACAACATGCCAGCTCCTGAAAATGGCATGCCCCTGAGGGTTCTATTCAGTTATTCCCGAAAAACCACATTGGTTTCCAAGTTCGGTTCTTTTGTGGCCTATCAATGGGAAACAACTGACCGATTTTCTCACTGCTTAGGAATTTTGCCAATTCTAACCTGCTTTTTGCACACCCTTTCTAAGGAATAACACGCACAGTTTATATAGCTCACAGATCTTCCTGTTCTTAGAGTTCCATGAGCTGTCTGCCATTCCTGTTTACTTAAATAATTATTTGAGTGCATATAGTTAAACTATAAATATACAATAAGTATTTCTTCCAGAACTTAGTTTATTTTGTCGATCCAATGCAAATTCAAACGAGAGATGTCTGGGGCTCATGCAGATTTATCACAGGATTAAGCCACAGGCACTACTTTCTATCTGCTTAATTAGTTCTCGAAATTACGGAAGCCTATGATTTGATGCCACGTAGAAATCAATGCCATACTTTCTTAAGGGAATACTTCATTAAATTTTGAAGCTGCGTAATAACACCTCTGCAGGTTGAGGTAGTATTTTCTATCTTTAAGCTTAAGAAACATATTTCATGGCACCTGCTTGCATGAAACAAGCCTTTGGGGCATATGTTAGGAAGCAAGGACAAAGACTTTGGCAACTGAATTATTATAGAATGAAATGAAATGCCTACAAC
Organism: Physeter macrocephalus; assembly: GCF_002837175.3. Lineage (NCBI taxonomy): Eukaryota > Metazoa > Chordata > Mammalia > Artiodactyla > Physeteridae > Physeter > Physeter macrocephalus. The sequence goes on from NC_041225.1 coordinate 21,497,627, forward strand.
AGGGTAGCATTCAGAGAGGCTCACAAAGGGGCTACAATGCAGTTCACACATTCAGGGCTTGAATTTCTGCCCTTTTTCCCGGTTCAATGGGGAGTGTTAGCTGCCTTTCACTCCCCACATACAGCTGTGGACAAATGAGAGCCCAAAAGGAGCACAGGCCTCCTCTGCTTTGGCTCCCCCTTAAACCTTTCTTTCAATTTGCACCCTAACGTGACCATGTTTTCTGACAGCCTTTAACATACTTCACATGTTGATTTCTCTAGAAGTTTGATATTAAAACACAGATGGGAAGCCATGCATTTTATTAAATTTGAGCACTTATGTTTAGAAGGATTGGGAATGTAGCCAATACATGAATTCAAATGACACTCAAAGTTAGAAAATTGGCCATTTAAGGAAGTTAACTGACTCAAGACACAGGAAGGAAATAAATAGAATGCAAAAAAAAAAAAAAAAGTATGAAAAACACATGAGGGAAATGGCAGTATTGAGGATAAGAATGTGTTGCTCCTTTTAAAGAAGGGTTTAAATACCTCTCCTAATGGATTTTTTTGAAATCACCGTCAGACCTGCACAATTTTCTTCGAGAGTGTTTACACTTTTCAGTTGTGAGTTGCCTTTTGACTAACGTATCAGCTCGGATGTTAATTTATTCATTCATGCTTTCACTCACATACTCAGCCACCGAGTACTGTTTGTCCCCTGCCCCGTATCAGGAGCTGGGGAGTAAGGGCTTCCCATGGAAAATGCTTACTGTCACAAGATATAGCAAAGCCATGACTTGTTTCCATTAATGAGAGATTCTAATAGTGACAGGAGAGGACCTTTTTCGGAAGGGGAGTCTTCCACATTTCCGGGGTTCCACCAAGAAGCCCCAGAGCAATGGGTCTCTCGCATTTTTCCCCTGGGTTCCTCCAGGTAATCAAGTCCTATTGCATACAGCATCCATCATATGCAATCAAATAATTTCTCTCCCATTCCTTCAGTGGGTACTAAGTGTGTACCTTGGGAGACTTGAGAAAAAGGCCTCAAATGATGGTTCGTGTTTCACCTTTCGGATGAGGGACTCCAACTGAGAAAGGGCATGGGTTCCAGTGTGCCAGCTGTCCAAATGGGGCTTTGTAACTTGATTCTAGGAATAAAAACACCCAGAGAGATAAGAAAAAAAAAGTACGTGTGAGGGTATTCTGGTTTTGGTTATTTGGTTTATGTATTAGAAATGATTAAACTCTGTTGTTCTCCTGTGTGACTATTTGGCTTGTGATTTTCTGAGACCCCCTTTTCCCCAGCCAGACCTGTTCCCCACACCGGTCTGCCTTGCTTTGCACTTGGATGGTAACCTCCATGGACCACTCTCTGGCTTCCAGGAGGCTTTCTATGGGAGGCCAGACCAGGGGGTCGAAAGACAGAGGGGTCGGGGGCAGCTCCTTCCCAGCTCTGGCCCAGAGCCTGGTTTTCTTAGGAAAGGTCTATCTCCGCTTCTGCACCAGCTCCTCAGCCTGGGCCTCTTTCTCTTCCTGGCCTCTGAGGGGACAGACCAGAGCAGTGAATCCATCAGGGGTTCCCTGAATCCCCACCTCCACCTATGAAATTCTGCTCACCTCAACTATCTATGTGGAATCCTCTTTGCTGCAGGAGTCTGCTGATTCAAATAAACAACAGTGGAACGCTAAATATTGATGTGTCACCTAACAGTCGAGTTTTCATTTGTTTGGGAGAAGGTGTGTTTTAGATATGTTTGGAGAATTGTTCTTTTCAGATTCTAAGCTACAGCAAATGATTGTACCATTTGCCTAAACACAAATTGTTAAAAGATCAGTATGTATCCTTGGGTTTATTTTTAATAATACAGGAATGAATTTAAATTTCCTATTCCACATAGCAGAGTGTTTTAAACTTAAATGTTCGTTGACTGGTAGAGATGTCCTGATGTTCCGAGTCAGCCTGAATTTCCTGGGCCCTGTTCCCTCCCCTCTTATAGATCCCATTTATTTTCATTTTCTCTAAAGAGCCTGTGCATTTCAGGTCTTGCACAACCAGAACCTCTCTTAAGGCTGCAAGATGTCATTGCTCTTCTAATTTTTATCATATAAATATTATTGTCTAAAATGAAAAGTACATACTGGGGCTGAATATTCACTTCAAAAGAAACAGGAAAATAAAAATCATTGGTTGACAGATTTTGTTCTTCACCAAACATCACATTTGAGAAAGACATTATACAAATGGAGTCTTTCTAAAGGTTATTTTCTCCCATTTACTCCCGTAAATAAATACAGTGGCTAACACAAAGATAATTTCTAAGAATGATGAAAAATGCCTATTGCTTACTTTTTTCCTGAGGTGGTAATTTCTAGCTCTGAAGGTTACATAGCATACAATCTCTCAGTGTTTACATTTTTATGTCTCACTCAGTTTATCCTAATACAATAATGTTGTTGCAAGGCCTAACTTAAGGTTTTGTGTAGGATCCCAGGGAAGGCAGACATCTGCTTTATGTTGTCATTTTGGTGTTCCCAGTATTTATAATATCAATTTTTTTCAAGGTTCCTTAGATTCTCACCAATGAGATATAACGTGTAAATCACATTTTTTATCAATATACATACAAAGCAACTACTAGTATCACTAGGTCTCCAGTTCAAAATATAAATAATAAGTCATGAGGTCTATATATGATGGATTTCTTTCTTCCATTACCCTGGTGTAGACATGGAATCTTTCCAGTAATTTCATTTTCAGTAGAGTTTTGCCCAACTGTCCAGAAACCTGTAAAGGAAGCTACAGAAAACAGACCCAATACACTTATTTTCCGTAGTCCCCAAGCTATTTCATCTTGATAAAATACCAAACAAAACCCAACAAAATTGCAAAATTATGAAAAAATTATAGGGACTGAATTTTTTAGGTTTTTTTTTTAGTTAATAGTAGTAGTCAAAGTCATAAAAGGGATTTAGAAATCAAAGAATATTTACAGTTAATTTATTCAACTTATTTATTAGAAGCCAAAGCTGCCTGTTTGAAATGGTATCAGTGGTTGTTCCCAAGAACAAACCACAGAGGGATCAGTGGCTTTGCTTTTGATAAAAGAAAGAGGCTCTCACAGCATCTAATATGAGCAAACATAAGTGAGATTAGGACCCGGGTGTGGTGTGAAATGAAATCTACACACACACCCTCTCCCCATGGCTGAATAGTCGTAATAAACCTTGCAATCACTGCCAAAGCCAGCTTGAGAAATGGGTCAGGAGTGAAAGTGTTAAAAAAGTAATACTATTTAAACAGGGTTGCAGACCTCCTATTAAAAATGGCAGCACTATAAGTGTTCTAGTATTGTCAGGAATGTTCTGTTGGATGACACTAGGCTGTGATTTGTACACACAGCGGACCAGAGTTGATGGGTGAGTGAAATGATCCATAACCCTCTCTGACACATTTAGAGCAGTTCAGCCGCACACAGAGAACAGTCCATCATTTGCACCCTTCTGTGAAAGCTGGCTTTACCAAGTGTTTCAATGAAATATGTGCAACTTCCCATTTAAATTAGTACCACATGAAGCATGAAGAGCACCACAGGTATCTCCTGTAGTACCAGCCTAATGCAAAAGTGGCCTGTCTTGTAATGCTCTAACAGGAAAGACATACAACCATTCATCTGTAACATATTAAAACCAGAAGAAATAAATTACTCCATAGATGAAGAATTATTGCTTGTGAAGAAAATGTGCAAAGGTAGTCCTAAAAAGCAGCTTTTACTAAAAAATTATCACAACAGCATTTGAATTCTTAATGCATATTAAACTGAACACTCATAACCATAAGTCATCATTTTTTAAATGGCGGAAGTCTGGTTAAAACTTTTAGCAGAGATGTGTTTCACTTCTGCACCACGGTTTTAGCCTTGGCGTTGATAGGAGGCTGCCTGAGTTATACCAAGAGCAGTGAATCCGAGAGATTATAAAAAGGCAAGCAACGAAAAGAGTAGGCGCTTGTTCATTGCGGTGTTGTTTTAATGCCTCTTGTATAATGTGACATGACCTAAGTGAGGTTAACTGCAACCTATCAACAAAGCAAGATCGCCCTCTGCTATGCAGAAGAGTAATTCAAGTAATACCTTAATGAATGAAAATCATCTTTGCTGAAATACGTGTCATTTAATTGCAGAGATACGGTAAGAACCCTTGAATACCATCCCGGTGTATACAATATGCATTTCAAAGAAACACAAATGGTTGCAATTCAGTTAAACTACTTCCCCGAGAATTAAATGCTTAGACAAAAAGAATAATAACAGAATCCTGTGTTAGGTTATGACAACAGATGAGGTACTTTGCTAAATGTTTCACATACATTGTCTCACGCAGTCCTTAACAATAGTCCTTTTAGGTGATTTTACGTTTACCATTTTCCAGATAAGGGAATTAGGTACAGAGAAACGACTCAAGTCCCGAGTGACCCAAGTGGATCGTGCAGTCAGAGCTCAGCGGTGCTCTGCAGGTTCCAGGATGTTTTCAGGAAAGTGCTGTCATCCAGTTCTCATGACAAGCCTTTGATGTAGACTGGGCAGCGGTCAACATTCCATTTTACAAAGGAAGAAGTCTAATTTTAGTGTTACAAAGTGGCCTGCCCAAGCTCAGAGCAAGAAAGCATCAGAGCTGACGGTCAAGACCAGGGCCTTGCCTCACCTGCAAGGTCTCGGGGCCACTCCAGCAGCGAGACCTGACAAGCACACCCAGACCTGCGTGCCTAAGCGCTCACTGCATTCTCTGCTTCAGAGCACATCTGTCCCGTATCACCTTTATTAGTAAAGGATGGACGCAGAAATATTTTTCAAGGAGAATTGGTAATACGGCTCTGTAAATTTAAACATAGTTTCTGCAAAAACATTTTTTCTGTGATGTCTGTAACAGTCCTTTTGCTGTGGTAAGAAGTTAGGCTAGATGTAATGAAAAACAACCGCATACAAAGAATATGTAAGAAATATCTGTACCAGCTCCCTGTAAAATTGTTTCTTAGCAGCTGTTTTTTAAGGCAGCCTTGATGTTTTCACATTTGAGATGGGCCTTCACATTCCAGAACTTACTGCGTTTTTGTGGACATAGCATATGCAAGATGGGTTGAATGCCGGGCCATTTAAGAATTTACTGAGTAGCTTTTGTAATGGCTGTAAGTTCATGATGAGAAATGCTTTCCAATAAGACTACCACCTTAAAATGGGCGTAGTATATTCAGACGACAAAACAGTGCTGTTTTTTTCTTCAGCAGCAATGTATCAAAACTGTCACTTTTAAGTTGGACGTCACCTATTACATAAGGTTCTGGCGTGGAGTATCCAAAGAAAAGTCTAGAAGCCATAGCATTTACCTAAATGACATCTAAACAAACAAAATAATGGAAAAGTCATCTGTCGCACTGCCCATTTCCCAGGTGCTGCAAAATTAAGAGTTCCGTATGTCAGAGCAGGAAACCTTGAAGTTAATTCTGCTTTTCCAGTACCTCTTATTCAGTCCTCTCCAATGCAAATGTTGTCTAATGTAAAACAAAACAAAATAAAATATAATAAGATAAAATAAAATGGCATATTCGGTAAGACTTTGCAATCTGGTCGTTTCCCAGTCTAATGAGGAGGTTGAATGGCAGTGTCCCATGATCTAGTATAAATTGTAGGTATTTTAGGAAAGAAGGAAAAATAAAGTGTACTTTGCTATTCACACTTACTCACAATTTAGTTTTGAACCAAAAAGGCAAAGCGATGCACATTAACTGCCAAAATCTGGAAGAAGGTAGAGGGACCCCCGTACCGCGCAGGAAACCGCGGTACCCTCAGAAGGAGGTCCAGAGGAGAAGCTCACGAAAGGACTCCTTCAAAGGCTGAGGGCCCAGTAAACAGAAACAAGAGATAGGGGATGCCTGTGGAAATGGCCATGGCAGTACCTCCCACTGTAGACGCTAAACTTAGCTTAAAATGGCAATCCTGGAATGATGTAGAGGGCAGCCCTTCTTTGAAACAAATTGTTTAATTAAGTGGAACAGCAGGACACTTCCTGCCCAGGCCCACTAATTGCTTCTCTTCTATATGTTCCCTCAGGACCCTGTTTACCTTATGAAGATAGCAATTGCCTCCTTGATAGGCTGTTTTAAAAGTACCTGTCTCCTCCATTTCTTTAAAAGAGGATAATTTCACTCCCAGAGCTAGAGCTGGACCAAATATTCAACGGATATCACATTGACCCTGCTATCAGTGTGAACTTAATAGTGTGAAGACACGTGTGTGTGTGTGTGTGTGTGTGTGTGTGTAAAAGCACAAAGAAGAATGCCATTACATGTTAAAATCTAACTCTCAAGCTTCTACCCCAGGGGGAGGAGTGCAACTGTTAAAAGTATAACAAAGCTGATAAAAATTAAAACTCCAATTATGTATTTAAATCCAAAGCTCTCAGGCGCCAGTTCTACTTTGATAGTTTCAGCCCTTTCACTGTTGTTTGCTTTGGGTCTAGACACACCGGCAACATCCCATTTTCTTCTCAGCTCCAATTATCACCAGCCAGTTACTACAAAATAATTGTCAAATGGTCTCTTAACCCTACGTTGGTTAATCATGTATCTCAGTCCCCTCCTGTTCCCTTCTCAATTACACTGCCCACACCTCATTACCTTCTGAGATCTTCTCCCAGCGAGATCCACCGAGAGCCACGGGGACCCCTCCGTTTTCATTCTCTAAGTATTTCTCTGCTCCTCTCCTACGCTCTTTCTCTGATTAAATTTCTTGGCAACTCTGAGGATTTACACTCCAGCTAGTTTCTCTCTGGTTTGGGTTTTTCATGCCCTCACGTACCCAGTACGTGCTGCTCTTATTTTTTCCCCCAATCCCCTATCCTCGGGTCTATCCTTCATATGTATTTTTGCCTGTTGTATCAAAACAAAATTTCCTACAATGCACTATATTAAATTCTACTTCACTCATGTCTTTGCTTGCCTTCTCTTCCTTCTGTACAGAGCCTTTCCTCCTCCCCTTCTATTTATGTTTATTTCATTATTCTCATTGATGAAAACACTCTGTTTATAATGGTTGTCATATGGTCATGCAGGAGTTTTCCCTTATTTCTATGAAGACCATATCGTTCATCCTGTCCAGTCGTGGTCACTACTTCCTACGCCTCTTTCTGTGCCCTGTCCATGTCTTTTATCTGTGTGATTCTCCAAGCAATCCTTCCTCTCTACTCTAGGCATATTTCATTGACATGCAGAGCAGAGGTAGTAGATGAAACTGCCACTTTCATTGGGTCTTAAATTGATCGAACGTTTGTCCCCAGGAATTTTTAAAAAGCACGATGCATAATTTATTTTGTTGTTTTGTTGGTGACAGGGAGACAGCTGCTATAGCTGATGCTGAATATGTGTGAGAAAGTTTTAGTACTCTTTATTTACTGAAAAAGTTGAGGTCTGAAAGAGATGGGGATTGAAGGCAAAAGGAACATCTCTTAAATTTATGTTTGGGAAAATTTTTAAAACCCTAGCGATGGGTTAATTATATGCGTGCTTGTGGGTATGTATTGTGGGTAATACAACTATGCCGAAGTTTGTAATAATACCTATTATTTAAAATAATTTACAAAATCTTCTGAGGCTTTTGATATCACGGTTTGTTTTGGCAAAGGCACCATCAATGGTGCTGGTAGAGAACTCACTTGTCCTCTGCAAACTGTCCACATTTCTGCCAATATTTAGCATCTCATCTTCCGTCTTGTTTATTTTGTTTGTGGTAAATTATCATTTTGGCAATGTGCCTTTGAAACAGACTTCATTGATACAAAAACGTGTCTGATGTGGCCAGCAGGAAAAGAAAGACATATAATTCCTCATAACAATGATTTCAGGGGAAATTTGGTGAAGGGCATGGTTAAGATAATGAGATAGACTTAACTCCAAAACCAATGAATATTCAATAGTCTTTGTAGTTTCCATCTCAAATCGTTTACAAATTGGTAACGATTTTTTAAAAAAGCACTATGCTCACTCATAAAGTGATTTATACCAAGAACCCAAATAATGCTCAGTTGAAACAGGATGCGACATAAGCTCATTTGGTCTGAAGAGACTATAATTCTTACGTAGGAAATCTCATGTCCAGTAATGGGTGGAATTATCTTAGGAGTGTACCTAATACAGTGGAATACACTTGATGGGCACGGCACGAAGTTTCATTACGGAGGATCATTTAGAGTGGTCTTTTAAAACTGGGGGTATGGGGAAATATTGCCAGCATCTAGGGTTTTATGTACCTGAACAAAATGACTTCAAATAGAAGGAACATATCTTATTTGCTTACATAGAATAGCCAAATTGGTAACAGTACCATCACCTGCCTATGTAATTACCATGTGGAAACATGTAACATCAACATTGGCAGACACACTTCACCAGTCAAATGTTCAGAAATACTGGATCAACTCATCTAGGACACAATCTACATCGTTTCTCTGTTCAAAATTGTTATTTCAAACATAAAAATCTCTTTGTTGTTTACAATCTGTCAAATAAATGAATAACAAAATAGACATACATTGAAAGTCTGAGGGCTAAATGGCAGGCTAAAAACTACATATGCTGAATTCTGTTCCCAATTTTGGAAATGATTTAAGGAAAATTAATCCAAGTAAAGGGAAAATGGTAGTGCGGATTGAGTATTCAGGTATATAATACAGTTATGGCTCTCTCTTTCAAAATATTTATCTACATCTAACTTTCCATCTAGGTCTTTGTTTCTACATCTCTATACATTGGCTATACCTATATATGTCTCCGTGAATAATCAGACACTAACCAAGTACACTGATATTTTGTATTTGGAATAGTTTATAACATTTGAGTTGTGACATTCCAACTATAATTTGGGGGAAGGAGAATTACCAGAAGTTAAAATTCCAGGATATTTCAAGTCGCTAGGAGACTGGCATGTAAGATGTTGATCCCAAATGTGTTCAGTGGAAAGATAAAACCAACTCTGGATTAAGAATTGACTTAAGTTGACAATAAAGTAACACACACACACACACACACACATTATTTTCTCAAGAGTGTCCAAATGAAGTCCTCAACCTGATAGCCTATCAAAAATGCAACATGTGGAATCTAAAAAAAAAAAAAAGGATACAAATGAACTTATTTACAAAACAGAAACAGACTCACAGACTTAAAGAGAATGAATTTATGGTTACCAGTGGGAGGGCGTGGCGGGGGAAGGATAGATGGGGAGTTTGGGGTTGACATGTACACACTGCTATATTTAAAACGGATAACCAACAAGGACCTACTGTAGAGCACAGGGAACTCTGCTCAATATTCTATAACAATCTAAATGGGAAAAGAATTTGAAAAACAATAGATACATGTATATTTATAACTGAATCACTTTGTTATATACCTGAAACTAACACAACATTGTTAACCAACCATACTTCAATATAAAATAAAAAGGTAAAAAAATGCGACAAGCTATGTAGATTCTTATTTTCTTTCCAAACTGTCTCTGGAATTTGATGTACTAGATGTCCTATACCGATCTTATAAGAAATAAATGTTTCTTCCCTGTATTGTGGAATTCTAGAAGCTGTTAGAAATAAGTACAAAGGGCAGAACAGATGAGGAACAATTTAGAGGTCATGGCTGAAAAAAAGTTGAGATTCTATAGACAGAGAGGATATTGCTTGTATTCTTTCTAGGAGTTCTTTAACATGGTTTCAATCATCATATCCCAGTTCACCAATGAAAGAGAACACAAGAACAAAGCCACAAATGTAATCTTCTTAATTTCTGATTATTACCTAATATTAGTAAGCATTCCTTCCTTCCTGTGATTGAAAGGGAGACCAGTTAATAAAGTCAAGAAATCCCATCAGCAAGACACTATTTATAGGGCCATGCTGGGAATCCATTTTATATTTCTATTACACATAAGATTTAGAGACATAACATTTGGGATTATGAACATAGGATAGTGTACCAAATAAGCATTTCATGTAAACTTCAAGGTTTCATAGAACAAGGAATGAGCTAGTATGTGTTGAATAATAATTTACAAATATTCCCTGTGAATTTCAAAAGTAACCATTTTCAAATTATGTGATTATAATTTTTAGAAAAAGATTTTAGCTTTCAGTTTCCACGTTTGAATTAGTGAAATTCATGTATTCATTTGAATAACAGGTATGGTGTTTGACACTGGGAATACAGTAGTGATAAGAGAGAAGTTTCAGCTTTCACAGAGCATACAGTGCAAAATGGAATATAATCAACAAACAGTTACATCATTAAGGGTGTTATATAAATTTGTGATAAGGACTACACAGAAAAAGCATAGTGTATGTCAGGAGGTATTAACAGGGAGACCTGGCTTAGTTTGGACATTGGGAATGGCTTTCCTGAGGATGTGACAATTAAGCTAAAATCTGAATGGTTAGAAAGAATTAGCAGCAAAAAGAATGAGGAAAAGTTGCATCACTCCATGCCTTGGATGGTATGTTTCAGAATTTGGGGATTTTTTTCTCTGTATATTGGAAAGTCTTTGAAGGGTTTTAAACAGGCAGAGATATGATCAGATTAAAAAAAAAGATGATCATCACATTACTGTGCCTATAATATATTGAAGGGTCTAGAACTGTACTGTCCAATATGCTGGTTACTCTCAACATGATGTCATTGAATACATGGAATGAGACCCGTATGAATTGAGATGAGCTGTAAGTGTGAAACACACACTGGCTTTAGAATACTGTGGAAAACACAACAATGCAAAATATATCAATTGATGTAGTAGTTACACATTGAAATAACCTATTGTGTTAAATAAAACATATTAATAAAATAGATTTCACCTGTTTCCTTTACTTTTTTTAATGTAACTATTAGAAACCAAAACTTGCATATGTGGAGATTTCTGCTCTGGACACGCTGGCATAGACATTTTACTTCCTGCTTTCCCCACTGACTATATATCATTTTAAACCCAGAAAATAATGCAAGAAGCAACCAAGGGGAACTCTGAAGAAAGGAAAGAGTAAAAGAAAGATGTCAGGGACTTTGGCACTGGAAGTACAGCACAGTGGCAGGGTATCACATAAACCTATCCAATAGAAGGAAGTGACTCAGGCCTGACATTTTCTGAACTCCAACCTAGACGCATGATGTGGCCCCGTTACAGGAATCATTCTTCCCGTGATTGAATGGGGGACCAACTGACAAAATCAAGAGATCCCATCAGCACCAAACCCAGGGGTGTCAGTTGTGAGCCCTGCTGGCAGTAAAAGACCCAGGGAAGAGTTCTTCTCTGCTAGTCCTGAGACTCTCCTTCACCACCGAGAAACATTGGGAAGGCAGAGGAAAAAGGCAACAAGCAGCCCAACCTGAGAAGCTCCCATGAGCCAAACACTCCCATCCGACACTTAGAAGCACCTGGCTCCTCATCTGGGAGTTCTCTGCCATCTCAAGCGGCACCAGTGACAAGAGAGAACCTGAGCAGCAACCAGTAAAGGGAACGGACCAGAATAACAACTCAAAGCCTCTGAAAATCAAGTGGTCATTAAGACCACAACCTGTAAAAGCAGGCCTAGATCTGAGGGCTAAACATAACACAGTGACTGCCTCTAAAATAAAAGATGCACACTGGACTTAGAGACTGCCTTACACAACAACTCAAATGTCCGTAATATAGTTAAAAATTCACCTGCCATACCAAGAGCCAAGAAAATCACATTTAAGAGGAAAGTTAATCAACTGATGTTGGAATTATCTAGGAAGGATTTTAAACAATCATCATAAAAATGTTCCAACAATCAATCAGTCTCTTGAAACAAATGAAAAATTAGAAAAATTTCAGCAACAAAATAGAAAAGTTAGGTGTGGAAGCTTATGTTATTGTTTTAGACATTCTTCCTTTTAAATATATTTATTCAATGTTATAAAAATCCCTATAAGCACGGCTTTCACTGTATCCCACTAATTTTGACGATTTGTATTTTCAAGATAAAGTTTTTCGGATTGTCAAAAAATCCAAGATCCAATTATATGCTGTCTACTATGAGATAAACTTTAGATTCAAATATTCAAATAGATTGAACCAAAGGATGGGAAATATCAAGTGTGTCAGTTTCCTGTGGCTGCCATAACAGATTATCACAAATTGACTAAACAACACAAATTTATTTTCTCCCGTTTCTGGAAGTCAGCGTCTCAGATAAGTTTTACTGAGATGAAATCCAGGTGTTAGACAGGCTGTAGTCCTAACGGAGACAGCGTGGTAGAATCTGTTCTTTGCCTCTTCTGGCTTTGGTGGCGGCTAACCTTCTTTTGTCTTTTAGCCATATAACCGCTATTCCTGCCTCTGTGGTCACATTGCCACCCCCGATGCTTCTTGTGTGCCAAGTCTTCCTTTGTCTCTCTCTTTGTGATTGCATTTAGGGTCCTACCTTTATAATGCAGGATAACCTCCACCTGTCAAATTCCTTAACTTACTCATGTCTGCAAAGGCCTTTGTTTTGCCAAGGTAACATTTACAGGTTTCAGGGATTAGGTGCTGATATCTTTGAATAACCATTATTCAGTCCCCTATATCATGCAAATAGCAACCATAAAAACGTTGGAGTAGCTATAATAGTATCAGGAAAAAATAGACTTTAAAAGAAATATGCTATTAGTAGTAGAAAGATTCAATTTATAACGATGAGAAGGTCAATACATGAGGAAGTTATAATAATTATAAACATATGTGCACCTCATGACACAGTCCTCAATTACATAAAGCAAAATCTGACAGATTTGAAGGAGAATTGGACAATCAAAAATAATGTTTGGAAACTTCAATACCCAATTTTCAAGAACTAATATAAAAATTGGGTAAAAGATGAAAAGAAAATAGAAGACTTGAGCAGTACTATAATACAACTAGACCAAAGAGACATATATAGAATATTTTACCCAACAACAGAATATACATTTTTTTCAACTGCATATGGAACATTCTCCAGGAAAAACTATATCCTAGGCCATAAAACAAATTTCAATACATTTAAAAGAATTGAAAGCATGTTCTTCAACCACCATGGAGTGAAACAGAAGTACACAATATTGAGAAATTTGAGTAATTCACAAATATGCAAAAATTAAACAATACCTCCTAAATGACAAGTGGATAGAGGAAGAAATGAGATGATTAAAAAATACTTTGAGATAAATCAAAACGAAGAAACAACATACCAATACTTAAGTTCATCTAAAGCAATGCTTACAGGGAAATGTATAGCTCTAAATGGTAATATTATAAAACAAGTAAGGTTTCAGATCAATAAACTAACTTTCTTCCTTGAGTCCTTGAAAAAAAGAAAAGTAAACCTAAGCCAGGTAGAAGAAAATACATAATAAATATTAGATCTGAAATTATTAAAATAAAGAATAGTAAACGACAGAGGTCATCAAAAAATCAAAAGTCAGTTCTTTGAAAAGATCGACAATATTGGCAAACTTTTAGACAGAGAGTCCAAGAAGGAAAAAGAGACAGAGAGAGAAAAGAAAGTGAAATTGCAGATCTCAGGAATAAATGAGGCAACATTACTAATGACACAATAAAAACTTTAAAAAGATTCTAGGAGAATAACATGAATAACTATGTTAAAATTGATATTAAATGAATATTAAATCAAATGAATTAATTCCTAGAAAGACAAACTACTAAAACTCACTCAAGAAGAAACAGAAAATCTGACAGACTTACAAAACCTATAAAGGAAAATTAATAGTATATTTACAAACTCTTCTAAAGAGTAGAAAAGGAGGGAATACTTTCCAACTCATTCTGAGGCCATAATTGCCTAATACCAAAATCAGATGAAGGTATCACATGAGGAGAAAATTACAGACCTCATACAAATATAGAAAGAACAAATATAGAAAATCTCTTAACATAGATGTAGAAATTCTCAAGAAATACTAGCAAAGAGGACCCAGCAACACATAAAGAGGATTATACACCATGTCTGTACAGGGTTTATCCAAGGAATAGAAGATTGGTTTACCATCCAAAAGCCAAATAATGTTTTGCTGAATTAATCATATTAAATGGTAAGGGATAAGGAATCTGGGGTCCTAAATTGGCAGAATATGAATTCTGTCAGTAAACTTCATCCCCTTACTCATTGCACTGCTATACTTTAGCCTCTAGAACACCGCCTGTCACATACTTAGTGATAAAATAATTGTTGAGTGAATGGACAAAATGCAAGCACTGTGCTAAGTACAGTATTCATTCAATTCTTTAGACAGTGATATCAGGTAAATATGAGCAATTTATAACTGTGAAATAGTACTGGAAAATTCAAATGTCTTCACCTGTAGAACCAAAAATGTGGCAGCAGTAAGGATTATCCGCTGAGGATTAACCAATTAACCAATGAAGATATCTCTCTGGGTATTTAAAAGTCATTGGACTAATATGTTCCAGTGGGTTAGAAAAGAATACTGATAAAGGTGAATTTTTTCTCCCCCCCTTCTTCTTTTACCAGAACCGCAAAATTTAAAAAAGTCAAAAATAACTTTCAAAGGTTGGATCACCTAAATTTTTGTAAAATTTTCATAGGATAGACTTTATAGAAAACCACTTTACTCTTCCAACATCCATGGTGGATTTCTCTTCTTCCTGAAACCTGCATGTTCCTGTTTATTTAGATTTTAGGTTAGAAATTTGTGGGGTTTTTTCCCCCGAAGAGCTGTGATTCTAGATATCCAAGACAGAAAAGAAAGATCATTATTCCAATCTGTTCAGATCATGTACATTTGCAATGAGTTCTACTCTCATACTCATCATTCATAAAAAATAAGAATTGAGATAAATTGCTGAAAGCTTATTATTTGTCAAGTGTTTTGCTAGAAGCTGTGGATATAAATGGTGTATAAGACGTTTTCCAGAACATCAAAGAACTCAGTCTAGAGAGAATAAGAAAGGGAGAGGGAGGAAGAGTCAGAAAGCACCTAAATTCCTAACTATAACAGAAAGTAGAGAATTAGCATTGCCTTTGCCCCAAGACCAGCATTCTTCATTGTATGAATTTCCTGGCAAGTGACCTAAAGAAAAACATAGTTTCCTTATCGTTCCCTTTTTCCACAAAAAGGGTAGGATTTATGGTAGTGTAGCCTCTTGAATTTGAACACAGTTTTCTTTTGAGTGATCTTTATTTTCCTGTTAAAAAGACACCTCCTTTAATCTCTGATCTGTTGGTTATAGCTAAAAGTTATTTTGAATGAAAATATCTTATTCTCTTTTTTCCCTTATATTTCTCTTTGATGGCTTTATCATTAAGACAGCTCTTGTCTGGTCCTCAAATAAATTAAACTAATTTATGAAGGTAATAATCACCTGATATTTCATACAGCAGAAACTAACCCCAATAATTTAGGAAATGATCATTGTGTTAAAATTAAGGAAAAGAAAAATCATTGAAGACAGCAAATGCATTAGAGATAGCAAATTTTTAAAAATATGTCCTAACTAAAAAAATTTATCTTAAGCTATGTTTTTAAAAAATGGATGAAACAAGATTTCATATTATAGAATCATTAATGCATGTATCAGTCATTTTATTAATTTCCAATATGTAAACAGTCATTTGTATATAACCACCATGAAACTATGTATTCTATATGTCTATCCATCTTCTAAGAGTAGTCAAACTCATATTAATTTCATGTTGTTTAATATATACAAAATAAAATACATCAAAGCAAAATTTCCCCCAAAGACTTCTCTAATTCAATAATAAAAGAAGTCTTGTAATAATATTCATTAAACATGTGTAAGTTATTGGCATCTATTGTTGAACAAGAGAGAGAGAATCAGAGTGAATGCCCTTAAAGGGCAAATATATCTTAATGATTGTCATGGTGAGATTGATGGCGTGTCTTTATTGATAACAATTTCTATTCCAAATTATAGGCAACTCACAAAATAACGCTCAACAAAAGTGTTAGAAAATGAAGACATAGTATATCTAATTGACATTATTTCACATTGTAACTGTTTAATTACCATCCCCCAAATGTTCATTTAGGCATATTTTTGGAATGATAATTAAAATTGAATCATGTCTTATTGATGCTGGGCAAGCTAGTTACTTCCTATTTCTGTTAAAATGAATAAATTAACATGGAAGATTAACATTAGTAACCTTGGAATATTTTTCAAAACGGGGATTTTTCTTTTCTTCTTTATGGAGTTGATAACACTAATATCTGTATATATTTTGAGATTTTTTTCAAGGAAAGTAAAATATAAGTAAGATTACTAACACCTGAGATTAGGAAGTAGAGCAATGTGCCTTTCATAGCTGAAATGAAAATAGCATTGAAGGTTTAACTGTGTGAAATTGAGGGGTTCACTGTGAAATTGAGGATGTCCAACTGTTCCACAATTTTAGTTATCTCTTCCCAAAGGTTTAGTCATCATGTTTCTTACAAGACCTCAACGTCATGTCATATCACTTAGAATGGGCTCCAAGAAAATAGAATACAAGTTGCCATTATCATTTTATTCAGTTTTGAACTACTAAATCTCCAGAAACAGAATTTAGGGAGAGATAAGAACAAATAGCACACCTTATACCTAAACAATGATCCATGTTTCCTTCTATTATAAGTAGAGATAATCATTTGCAATGTCTCTGTTGTCCAACTCTGCGTGAGGTGATTCACGTTTATTGCATCGTTTTGCTATTCCAGGTTTGAAAGTAGGTGTTACGTCCATTGTACTGATACATATACTATTTACAGAGTTAAGTTATACAAAGTCATATATAAGTTATATAAAGTCAGCTAGCACTTGCCAAAGTTAGGAGTCAAACCCAACACTTTCTCATTCTGATAACTGTGCTCTGTAAATGGTTTTCCCCTAGATTCTTGCCATGAGACTTGGGTATGTGTTTATGTAGATTTAGGGGGATAAATGAGCTCATCAAATAATGGCAAATGTGCAGCCTGGGAGCACCTCACTGCTTTAATTCTGCCTTTTGTAGGCACCAACTCAGAAGATGCTGCCTGGATACGGTGAGTTACCACATGCACTGCTCTTAGGACAGCATGTGACATACAGAAAGCATTCTATAGATATTAGCAATTATCTCACAGAAGTCTGGACTGCAGGCTCTAGAATTAGCCCTCCTGGCCTTAAAGCCTTTCCTCTGACTCCATCATATTAGCTGTGTCACTTTCAGTAGGCAACTTAATGTTTCTGACTCAGTTTACTCATTTTTGAAACAGTTAAATTAGTAGCATGTGCTTCACAGGCTAAATATAAATTAAATGAGATGATTTCTACAAACTTCTTAGAATAGTGTTGGACATTTAGGAACCACTCCAAGCTCCTGGTCCTGATTCACTTCAGCCTACCCAAATGAGATCTTTATTACTCTATGCGTTTTCTTAGTTAATGATGCAGAAAAACGGTAAAGAGCCTCAATAGAAGTCATTGCTATTGCTGAAAAGATTTCTCAGCAGGCTGCTCACGGGAGCCTCTTCCCTGGGACCTGAGCCCTGGGGTCAGGATTCTGTGCTGATCTTGCCTGTGTCTGACAAGCTCTTTAATGGAGGACTAGACCTGAGAGTATTTGTCCCCCCATGCCAGCAGTTAGTTAGCACCGACCCTGTTCTTGTTCACCTTAGTTTGTATTTTGTCATCTCCACCAACCAATTAGAGATGAAGACAGCTGCGGGTGTTTTTTGAGCCCTCTGTTGCACATGGAACTGACAGTTCTCCTCAAAGGTAACAGCGTTAAGTGGGTGAGGTAAGGAATTGAAGAGGAGACTAAATTCTCTATTTCTTCAGAGGACACAATGCAAATAATTTATTGTAAGGTACATACCGTGAAAAAGTAACTCATGTATCTTCTTGAGCCAAGAAAAGCTAAAGGAAACTGTTACCAGATTTATAAAAAGTTTATCTACAAATCATTGTTTTGTGAAATTACTTTTGCAAGTAGATGGTCATCTTCTGTATTTTCCATCTCACCCTCTTTTCCACAGCTAGTTGGGAGTAACTGAAGTTACGGTAAACCTAGATGTGCTCACTATTTAGACAGTCTTCTCTGAAAGGTACTCGCAAAATTATGCTTTGTTTTTGTGTCTGTTAAATTACAGTTTTCACTGAACATTACCTAATGGTAATCCTCTACAGTCTATAAACTTGTATCAATCCTTCATGAGCTAACACCTCATTAAACCAGTGTCTTGATTCAGAAGAGTGCATAATTCAAAACAACTGCTATTCCCTAGCCAAATAAAATTTCTAATATTATCAAACAAAATATTGGGAAATCCAAACTGGCTAATTAAAGCTATTTTTTCATTCCTTGCATTTTGAGTCTAATGAGGTTTTACAAAACCGGTCTTGCATATTTCTACCATAGAGATCCAATCACTTCACACACAAATCTCTTTAATCTTTAAGACATACATTAATGATTTGGAAAATACTATACAAATTATCTCATGTTCTCATGCACATATCTAGGTATACACATAGATATATATAGCTGTATAGCTAATAAATTTTTCTGAGCTAAAAAATATAAAATTTTAAAACAATGTTTTAATTCATTATGATGAATGGTTTGGTTCTTATGAATCAAATTAATCAAGAGTAGACATCTTCATGGCACTATTCTTCCAAAAATTCCATGTTTTTCTCCATAATACCCACAATATATAGCCAGAATTTTGCATGTAATTGGTTTAAAATAAATATTTGTTGAATATGTTAATGAATCTTGGAATGACAATTTATTATACTTTTACTATATTCAAAGTGCCAAATTCTACTGAAAAGTCTTATGGTAGATACTCTGTGATATAGATGAATCTTTATCCTAAAAAACATAAGTAAGACAAATAAAGCAGATCATGGCAAATGCCATAACACAGACCTGACAGAAGGCAAGGAAATTAAAGACAGAGCAAGTAACTATGGCTCAGGGAATCTTGAAAGGCCGTTAGTAAAACTGGGAAATTTTAGTGAAGGCAAAAAGACAAGACATAAAAGCCAGAATCTGCATTTATGAAACACAGATGGGGGGGGGGAAAACAGGTAGCTTAAAATTTAAGATTTACAAAGGTATTTATATGATGAGAAAGTACTTTTCTTACTGACGAGCTACAACTGGGTATTTTCTGGAGTTCCTAATTTTACATTAATACAAAAATGTGAACTTATATATGCTTTTCTTCTTCTTAAATCATTTTTATCCTCTTTTTTATTCATTGTTACTGTTTGGCTTCTCTCTCTCTTACCCATATCTCTTGCATTCTATCCTTCTACCCACAAATCACTCCAAGCACCAAATATGAAACTCTAAGAGGTATTTGTTCATGGTTCCATGTTTACATGGCTATCTAATACATACATATGTGTAGATACATGTACACGTTATAAAATTAAATCATATCATACATACTTCTCAGCATTTTGCTTTTCACACTCAATAACTGCTTCCTGCACTCACAAATAATAATTTGCGCCTAATTATTTCTTTTGAATTCTGAATAACATTCTTGCCACTGATATACTATAAATTATTCCATAAACAATAGTACAAGAGATGACCATATACGTTTAACTTTTTGACCTAAAGGAATTGTGTTTCTATAGTAGACACCCAACACTGATTTTTGCTTTCCAAAATATTCTGACACCTTCAGTTTCCACCAACAAGGTGTCATGCTCCTTACACCCCTATCAGCTTCAGGTGTTTAACATTTTTTTTTTTTTTTGCTTGTTTGATAGAGGATAAAATGATGTCTGCTGCATTACTTTGAAGACCCATGCCTACTGGTATGGGTTTAATTCTTGTGTTGCATACGGACATATCCTTTCCTCATTTTTCTATCGTGTTGTTTTTGTTTTGTTTTTATTTTAAGAACTAAGTATTTTAAATATTAGCTTTTCCTTTTTTCTGTAGTTTCAAAAAACCTATTATTTATCTTTTCTATTACGTTTTGACGGGGAAATACCTTGTATAGGTAGCTTTGAGTTTTCAGCTTCAGTTGGAAAGTTCTTCCCACTCATCCACGATCTTGATTATGCAAATATTCTCCTAGATGTTCTCACAAGGGTTTTCACTTCTTTACTTTTATTATACATGAAGCTTTAATTAACCTCCAATTTCTTTTTACATGGTGTAACACATGAGTACAGTTTTATTTTCTTCCCAGTGGATGCCTAGATGTGCCAGTTTCATTTATTACATTGTTTTGCTCTATATTTAGTTTTTTCCCCCCTTACTTTTACTTGCCTAGGAGAAAGGTAAGTGGCCCAGGAGTTATGACTGTTGGCCTGGGAGTAAGAAAAAATGAGTAATAACCCTGCACTTTTTTTTTTTTTTTTCAGTACACGGGCCTCTCACTGCTGTGGCCTCTCCCGTTGCGGAGCGCAGGCTCCGGACGCGCAGGCTCAGCGGCCACGGCTCACGGGCCCAGCCGCTCCGTGGCACGTGGGATCCTCCCGGACCGGGGCACGAACCCGTGTCCTCTGCATCAGCAGGCGGACTCTCAACCACTGTGCCACCAGGGAAGCCCAACCCTGCACTTTTTATTTATTCCTTTGCAACAGGCAGTGAGTTGTTATCTTTTTATTTCCTTATTGTTGAAATCAGTCGGTTAATACTTACTTCTTAATGTTGCTAATACATGAAAAGTCAGCACACAGCTTCAAACACAATTTTTCCTTATGTGTCAACTCTAATCATTTACTTCCTATCACCATTAATCTGGTTATGTCTAGTAATTACTGCTAAACAGCTAAAATGCTAAACCAAATAAATCAATCAGTTTCGTCATCTAACTAATGGTGACCTACCATGCACTGTGGGGTTGTGTCTATTAAATTTGGAGGAAAGAATTCCCTTTTGTAAAATGCCCAACTTCATTACAAGAAAGGGCCAAACCACATCAGAATTGTGGATTCTCCTGACCACGTTGGTTCAGTAAAAGGTTAATCTCTCCGCCTCAGTTGGCTAAGCCTACCCCAATGTTCCTAAGGTCATGCCAAAGTTTCTTAGGCTATCCCACTGTTCCCCAAACTATCCCACTATTCTTAAGTCTATCCAAATACCCCTAAGGTTAAACCGGTGTTCCCAATGCTGTCCTACTGTCTCTAAGCGGCTACCCCACTGTTCAGAAGCCTATCGAAATGTTCCCAAGGCTATCCACATTTTCCTAAGGCTATCCAAACCCAAAGGCTATTTCATCTCATTGTTTCTAATCTTATCCTAACATTATAGATACACATATTTTGTCTTAGTAATGAACATAAGTACACATAAAAAATCTCTCCAGGAAACATTTATTACCTGTAAACAAGGAAAGCTGATAACGCTGACCAAAAAAAGTAGAAGAAAATATTACCCCAACTGAAATTCAACCTACAGCTAAATTTTCAATTAGCCTTCTACACACGTTCAAAACTTACAAGATCCTTGCTATATAATAGCTATGCATGTGAGTCTGGTTCCTAGTTTTCAATGAGTCAGAAACACATCATTCAAGCTTCTTATACAATATCAAAACTATCTCTTCTTACCAGACTATTCCAAATGCAGTTTCATCAGAAAGAATAAAAGAAAATCAGGTTGGGGTTCCCCTTTTGGGTTGTATGCTCATCAGCATGTTTCCACAGTGATGCCTAGGGCACAGCTTTATTTATATTTTCTATTTCTTCCTGGTTCAGACTCAGAAGGTTGTGGTTTTCTAAGAATTTGTCCACTTCTTCCAGGTTGTCCATTTTATTGGCATAGAGTTGCTTGTAGTAATCTCTCATGATCCTTTGAATTTCTGCAGTGTCAGTTGTTACTTCTCCTTTTTCATTTCTAATTCTATTGATCTGAGTCTTCTCCCTTTTTTTCTTGATGAGCCTGGCTAATGGTTTATCAATTTTGTTTATCTTCTCAAAGAACCAGCTTTTAGTTTTATTGATCTTTGCTATCGTTTCCGTCATT
>NC_041225.1:21520630-21526564 GCF_002837175.3 Physeter macrocephalus
CTGGTTTGGTGGTGCTGAATTCTCTTAGCTTTTGCTTGTCTGTAAAGGTTTTAATTTCTCTGTTGAATCTGAATGATATCCTTGCTTTGTATAGTAATCTTGGTTGTAAGTTTTTCCCTTTCATCACTTTAAAAATATCCTGTCACACCCTTCTGGCTTGCAGAGCTTCTGCTGAAAGATCAGCTGTTAACCGTATGGGGATTCCCTTGTATGTTATTTGTTGCTTTTCCCTTGCTGCTTTTAATTGTTTTTCTTTGTATTTAATTTTTCATAGCTGGATTAATATGTGTCTTGCTGTGTTCCTCCTTGGATTTATCCCGTATGGTCATCTCTGTGCTTCCGGAACTTGATTGACTATTTCCTTTTCCATGTTAGGGAAGTTTTCAACTATAATTTCTTCAAATATTTTCTCAGTCCCTTTCTTTTTCTCTTCTTCTTCATTCTTTTTTCTTTATTCTGCTCTGCGATAGTTATTTCCACTATTTTATCTTTCAGGTCACTTATAGGTTCTTCTTCCTCAGTTATTCTGTTATTGATTCCTTCTAGAGAATTTTTAATTTCATTTATTGTGTTGTTCATCATTGTTTGTTTGTCCTTTAGTTCTTCTAGGTCCTTGTTAAACGTTTCTTGTATTTTCTCCATTCTATTTCCAAGATTTTGGATAATCTTTGCTATCATTACTCTGAATTCTTTTTCAGGTAGACTGCCTATTTCCTCTTCATTTTTCTGGTCTGGTGGGTTTTTACCTTACTCCTTCATCTGCTGTGTATTTCTCTGTCTTCTTATTTTGCTTAACTTACTGTGTTTGGACTCTCCTTTTCATAGGCTGCAGGTTTGTAGTTCCCATTGTTTTTGGTGTCTGCCCCCATTGGGTAAGGTTGATTCAGTGGGTTGTGTAGGCTTCCTGGTGAAGGAGACTGGCGCCTGTGTTCTGGGGTTTGGACTGGATCTTGTCTTTCTGGTGGGCAGGACTGCATCTGGTGGTATGTTTTGGTGTGTCTGTGAACTTATTATGATTTTTGGCAGCCTCTCTGCTAATGGGTGGGATTGTGTTCCTGTCTTACTAGTTGTTTGGCATGGGGTGTCCAGCACTGGAGCTTGCTGGTCATTGAGTGAAGCTGGGTCTTAGTGTTGAGATGGAGATCTCTGGAAGAGCTCTCGCTGATTGATATTATGAGGGGCCAGGAGGTCTCTGGTGGACCAGTGTCCTGAACTCAACTCTCCCACCTCACAGACTCAGGCTTGACACCCAGCCGGGGCACCAAGACACTGTCAGCCACACGGTCAGCTTTGTGGGGAGTTTCTTGCCTCTTGGGAAGTCTGAGGTCCTCTGCCAGCATTCAGTGGGTGTTCCGTAGTAGCTGTTCCACATGTAGCTGTATATTTGATGGATTTGTGGGGAGGAAGGTAATCTCCACGTCTTACTCCTTGCCACCTTGAAGGTCCTCCCTAGGGCACAGCTTTAGATAGAGGTTAGATAAGGTTTGGGATTACACATAACCAAGCCAGTGGACAGGCCCAAGGGATATAAACTAAAATTTTAGGGTAAGATTGCCACAGAGACTAGAACTTGCATTCGGAGCATGTTCTGAAGTCTGTACACACTCCCTTGGGACATTTGACATCTGTTTGCTATTCACCTCCAGAGACTGACAGCTTTTCAGCATCTATGACAACTTTCAGAGCTCTGTTTCATGCTCTTTGTTTAGGCAACATTTCAGCTGACTTCTGAACCCTAACAGGATCCCTGTCTCTGAGTGGACATGTAGGCTTTCTTTGGATATTTCCATTTCTGGATATTTCCATACATGTGCTTTGGTAGCAATTGCATCCGGTGTGCGAGGATGGACCTGGGTAAGTAACTGTGTCATTAACAGAGCCATCAAATAACAGCACGAAATGACCACATGGTGAACTTAAAAGGTTGCTCAAACCAGCCATTTGCTGATTATGCTAAGAAAACTGTATCTTTACCTTAGGGCCGATAAAGGTCATCCTTACCTTACTACCTAAAAGAGTATACACTGAACTCTTAAGATATTTCATATCAACTATAATTTTTATTCCGTGGATTATGGTGAGTTGATGATTTAATCGCTTGAACCAAAAGATTCCGGTGAAGTAAAATGATTAACTCTCCAAATGATTGATTCTTTATAGTTGAATATGAAATACAATGAACATGGTTTCATATTATTAGCAAACTAGACTGTTTAGGTAGCCAAATTTGCAAAATACATTTTTTTCCTTTCTTAGTGGATCCTCCCAGGAAGAGCTTGAGATAAGGGCTTTTATGCAGGTAATTTATTTTAGGAAATTAGCTCACAAAACAACAATGGAAGAATAAAACACAGAAGGAAGAAAAGCTTATACAAGATGTGGTTTTAAGGTGTTTACCACTGTGGGCAACTGGAACTCAACCCCATGTGAACCCTCTGAGAAACAGTAGGATGAGCTCCAGAACTGTTGGCCAAGGAGAGTGAAGGGAGAAGCATTCCTCCATCAGTTCAAGGTGTTAATTCACTTGGTCCTTCAGGCTTGAGCTTTCCCCTAGAGTCAGGAAAACCATGAGGAAGAGAGGCACAAATGTGCAGTGCAACTGAGGAGAAGCGTTTCTAGTCAAGCTGGTCATTGGAACGAGGGCTGGAGTTGCAGGTGGACAGAAATGATGTGGGATGTGATATAAAGAGTGTCCAGTATGTTGCCAGACTTTGTAAGTGTTTGCACCAACTCTCTCTAAGGCAAACTTTGAAAAGACAGCTAACTCGTGGCTGCCTACAATCCTGTCCTTGATTTGTCCTGCATTAAATCTTCTCTCAGGAGAGCAAACAAGAATGGTAAAGCCAGCAGTCATGGAGTCAAATCACATGACCTGAATTTAGGCTTAATAACATGAAATAAGAAAGGAGGTTTCTGACATTAGAATAAATACTCCTCTCTCCAGGCAAGAGAACATTAGCGATGGGTACTACCTATAAGACATCACAAGCCTTTAAAAAGAGTTTGGTTGGATCAGGGGGCACCTTATTTCTATGGTACTGGCAATCTAACAGCAGGTAATGGATCACCAGGTGTATAATTTATTGTTAACCTCAATACTCTTTATATAAATTAACCTCAATAAATCCTAAATATAAATTAACATCAATAAATCCTAAACATGTAACATTGAATGAAAAAAGTAAAAAACCAAATGAAATACCCAGCACAATACTGTTTGTGGAACAAGAATAGTCCACACTACTAAAGTATTGTTAAGAATGCCTCTAGGTGTAAATAAAGCCATACAGGGCAGTTATATGTCAGATAAACAAGAGTGGAATAGAGTGGAATAAGAATAGAATTAGGAGTTGGGTGAGGGAGCCAAAATAAATAAAATTTTGAGGACCTTCCCTGGCAGTCCAGCGGTTAAGACACCGCACTTCCCCTGCAGGGGGTGTGGGTTTGATCCGCAGTCGGGGAACTAAGATCCCACAAGCCACGGGGCACAGCCAAAAATAAATAAATAAAATAAAAATTTGAAATATTAAAAAAAGTAATCTTGCCATGGCCTCACGCCTCCTGTTCCCTGATGTGTGGGAGAAGTGCAGTCGGGGATCAGTAGGTGGGTGTCAAATCTTGGATTCTCATTTAGATGACTTATATCCAACTTCTGGCAGCAACTTCTGAGACTTTGTCCTCTAACAGAGGCCTCTCAAGGTCATGGAATACAATAAAAACCCAAATGTGCTCCAGTGTTGCAGAAGGGCGGGGACAATTAGCAGCCCAAAGTACAAAGCAAGGAATTCTATCCAGAAAAACAGAATTAAAACATTTTTTGTCATGGTTCACGTCAGATTCTATTAAGCAACGTTCATCATATTCTAGAAAATGCCCAAGGTTTTTGGAGCTGCAAAAACTCTTCCCACCCAAAAGAAGAACACGTATTTTACTAGAAATTAAAGAATCACGAAAGTCTTCTAACCCGCGTGATGATGCCTTTACTCTTTGGCTTTGATTTTCTCTGTCCTCTAATAGGCTTAGAACTGCCCAAATATTACTTCAAAAACATATTTCTATCAAAAAGAATAATGAAATTAATAACAATAGCCTTAAGCACATGCTTCGCAATAAAATTCTGGAAATCTCAATGTATTACCTTCAAGATACTGTAAAATCAAGGGTTCTCAAAATGCACAGAATTAAAATTCTTCTTCTAGGTGTTTCTCAAAAAGAAGACATATACAGTACACTCAGTAGAGTGGGAATCTAACATACAACAGCTTTGTATCAGGCATTGCTCTGCTGGAGCCTCTTAAAGTAATGTATTATGCTTTTGCTTATAAGAGATCAATAAGTACTACTTCTGTTTACCATTTTCACTTGCCTTCATGGGCAGTAACAATTATGGGTTTCTTCACATGATCATAGTTAAATATAAGTAACTTGCTGCTGTGTTTTTAAGGTGAAACAAATGCTCTCATTGGACTTAATGAAATCTACTCTTGCACATGCCTGGGAAATCATTACAAATAAAGTGACCCCAAATAAAGCAAAGCACAAATATTAGGTTTATTTCCTAAAGTAAAATTAGTCCATCTGAAAGTAAGAAACATGGTAACCCTGACATAACAACTTCTTCACCAAACAACTCCTCCTTTGTACATTAAAAAAGGTGGCTTTTCATTCCTTTGTGTGCAGCTTTTCTGTTGCCTTATTATTATTTAAAATCTCATATATGGTTTGACCTTGACTTCATGGCAATGCAGGGATCCATCAGTTTTATATCTATGAGTCCTTTGACTCAAGGCTTTGGATGAGGATGTGGAAGAATGAAGAAATGAATTTGGGAAGAGTGCGTATTAGGACGAATCCACATGATCCTTAGAAGAAGTCATTCTTAAACTTCTGTGAAAAAATTCACGCAAATGGAACACCCCCATTCCCAAGGGGCTCCGACTACATGAAATGCTTTCTCTCACTGCAGGTGCTGGCTGGCCTCAGCAGTAAACTCCTTCTGTACAGAGTTAAATTTTTCAGATATGACATTTGCATTTTCTTCTACGATGCAGCTTTGTTTCAATACCTTAGCAGATTTCTAGTTCAAGACTGCAAATAATGCATCCACATCTATATATCCTCCTTCCACAACTCATGCTGAAAGGATAGACTATTCCATGCACACACAAATGTGTGTGTGACAGACACACACATACTGCCATAGGTAAGCCACACTACAATGTATACCCTGCTGTATGCCAAACCATTAACCTACTCAAGAATAAGAAATGTTTTAGCAGAATAGAAAATATAAGGAATTCACAAAAAGCAAATACATTCACATTTGTCAAACGTGTAGAGCTGTGAAATCCACAGTGCAAAGCACTGGCGGTGGGACCTTTTCTTACAAATGGTAGGCCCAGAGGAGAATCAATCTCGTAGCCAAAAAATACAAAAGTCAGGCATGAGTCTTGGGGAAGTCATCAGGGTAGTTTTGGGGCCCTTGACCTCCACTTCCCTACTTGTCAGCTATGACTTTTACACTCAGAACAAAGGTCAGAGAAGAGCATTTACTAGGAACTTCCTGGTTGTCTAGTGGGTAGGATTCAGCGTTTTCACTGCCGTGGCCCGGCTTCAATCCCTAGTCGGGAAATCCTGCAAGCCCCGCCGCCATGTGGCCAAAAAAAAAAAAAAAGAGCATTTAATAACAAGCTAGGAATTGATATGAAGGCCACTAGGATGAGAGACTGATAAAACAAAAAACAAAAAATAGTTACAGAGATGGAGGGAACTCAGGATTTCCCAATGTGTATGCACGGAACGGGATGGGGAAAAGGGAAATAATGCCAACGTCAAGGTAGCTCTACATGCGAGAGAAGTTTACTAGAAGTCTCTACCTTCGGGCTTCCCTGGTGGCGCAGTGGTTGAGAGTCCGCCTGCCGATGCAGGGGACGC
>NC_041225.1:21526603-21571349 GCF_002837175.3 Physeter macrocephalus
AATATTTTTAGGGCTTCCCTGGTGGCGCAGTGGTTGAGAGTCCGCCTGCCGATGCAGGAGACACGGGTTCGTGCCTCTGTCCGCGAGGATCCCACGTGCCGCGGAGCGGCTGGGCCCGTGAGCCGTGGCCGCTGCGCCTGCGCGTCCGGAGCCTGTGCTCCGCGACGGGAGAGGCCACAACAGTGAGGGGCCCGCGTACCGCAAAAAAAAAAAAAGGCAAGATCTTTGTGCAAGAAGGTTCAGCTTTAGAAGCAGAAGAAGAAGAAAACACGAGTGTTTTTGGAAATTAAAAATTGATTTTGCCAAAATTTGTCTTAGAGAATTCTGAGTAATTTATTTAGATACTTTCTACTCCAAGAGGTAGAGCTTAATCCCTGCCCCTTTTCCTTTTGGTCATGGGCTAGACTTAACTGACACACTTCCAAAGACTAGAGTTGGGAAAGGGAAAGTAGAACTTTACCGTGGAAAAACCTGACATACACTACCTTAGCCAACTGATTGTTTACATCATTAGTACTGTCATGTGGATATGATATCAGCAGAAAGGTACTTCACCTATGCAGCATTCTTTCCAAAAACTCATAACTCCAGTTTAATCGTGAGAAAAAACATCAAACAAACCCAGATTGTAGGACATTCTGCAGGATCCCTGGCCAGTATTCTTCCATAGTTTGCTTTACTGAAAAACAAAGAAAGACTCGGAAACTGTCAAACTGACATTGCGCTTATGATGATTGACTATGGAGCCAATAGAGCAATGCTTCAATCATTTTACCTTTTAAATTTTATACCCAAACTCTCCATTAAGTGTGAGAATAAAATACATGAATTTGTAGACATCAAAGAGTACGCCAGGTTTAAAATCCACAGAACTTTTGTGAAATAAGTATTTAAACATATACCAGTACAACTGAAAACAGAAGCCAAGAAAGAACAGTATTTTATCCAAGAAACAGGTACTTCTGAAATTTTTCCAAGGAAAAATAGAGTCAAACAGAAATGAAGACATAATTAATTTAACCTGGGCATTTGGGAAATTCTCATTTCCACAGCACAGATTTGGTGGCAAAGTTTTTATTTCCTTCTCTGTGGAGAAGTAAATATAATGTGATGTCTTGCATGATAAGTAAATAATATCCTCTTAAATAATGAAAGGTTTCTTTCTTTCTTTTTTTTTTTTCTTTGAATTAACAAGTTTAGTGCCAATAAAAATAAAGGCAACAGCAGCCCACAGAAAATAGAAGTATGAGAAGACAGGAAATTTGATAAGGCTGATCAGGGAAATTCCAATCCTCATTAGAATAGTGTTCCAAAAGTTGTTTTTTTTTTTTGTTTTTTAGAATCACTGAGATTTAAGGTACTGAAGAACTTAATTGTATTTAGAAGACAAAATGTAATGGTTACATATCTTCAAAGTGTAAATGTAAGAATGTGGCAGAGAATTAATGGGGATGATAAGAGATATAACATAGGTTTGTTGGCCATATAGATTGAGGACATCTCGCATCAGGAAACACAGAATGTAGTCAGTTCCTTATTACTTAGCTATTAACCATGAAAAATAAACAGGTCAACAGGGGAGAAGAAAAATCTTGGCATTACGTTCATAGCAGAGAAATAAAATATATATATTTTTTAATTTATAAAATATAAATTAGATATTATAATTATAGTTTATAAGAAGACACAAACAGAATATAATAAATATAAATCATCAGAAGGCCTAAAAAGGGAAACTGTTGCAATAGTTACTTCTGGGAAGTCAAGAAGAAGAATTTTTTTTTTTTTATTTCACACTTTTCTATGCTTTCCCTTCTTTTGTTATTGGATTTATTACTTTCAAATTATAGATCTTTAAAAATACTGTCAAATCTATGTCTAAAAATACTGTTGAACTAATATAAACTGAGAAAGGTACATGTCATGAGGCTCCAAACATACAGTCATGTAAAGGGAGTTTATTGTGCTCTTGGTATGTCTTTATTTTTCTCCTGTTCTCACTTTTTTCCATTGACTTAGGAATTATGTTATATATATATATACCATGGTTAATAACAGCCAATAGAAATGGGTTTTATTAATGGAATAAGAAAAATAGCAAACACGCTACAACTAACCTCTCCCCAGCTTCACTCCACAATCTCCAAATGTTCTTCTCAAACTTGTTTCTTGCTTCTCTCTAAAATAGAGAATGAATCATTCATTCGTTTGATTAGCATTGAACATTGCAGAGTTAAAGTCTACGCAAAACTTCGTGTCTACAGGAAAAGTGGACATGCAAAAAGACCAATTAAATAAAAATATGCATGTACTTTAGTAAAATAAGGAAAAATTATTGTGTGAAGGCGGGGAGGCACCTAAGTTCCTGGGGCAACAAGAGAAGCTCTAGAGAGGATACAACTTGAGTTCAACCCAGAAGATGAGGAGGACCTTGCTGGCTCCTAGTGAAGCTGTGTTGATCAGGCGTAGTGAGGGGCCCTGCACACCTCACCTAGCCAGAAAGGGGCAGAACTGGGTTTGAATCCAGCTTACCTGTCTTCACCACAAGGCCTCACCATCTCCGACCATCTGCGGGTTGTATAGGTGTATATTTAGAAACAAAGCCAGAGAGATCGTAATCATTAGAATTGTGCACAACTACATTTTTTTCAATACCATTCAATAGGTAATAATGACGATGGCATTACTAAGAGACTGGCAAACACGCGAGGCTTCATTTACAAAATTGGGTTGAGGTAATGGGAGAACTATGACCCCCTCACAGGCTTCCACCACCAACTCCTCTTTATTCCACTGATCAAACCAGGCAGCAACAGCATTGCAAAGCTGAATCTGTTCCAGTACTGAAATTCACGGCTCACTGTAATAATTATTACATATAAGTCATCTGCTCTGCTTCTGAAACTATGTTATGGGTGTATGGTCTCAGCATTACTTCATTTCACTTCTAGAGGTGAAAAGAACAAACTCCAGTATGAGCCCTTAGCTATTAAACAGAAGCCTATAAATTTACGGGCATCTTACAAGTCTCATTCATCACTGTACTAGTTACTGCTTTACTGGAGCACCTAAGGCGAAATTGACTGAAAAGTGTGGATTTTGTTTTGAGTAATTGGCTTTGTGTAAACATGAATGGCCACAGACAGTCCTTGAGATATGACACCTCAGTATCAGGTGCACACGCTTGAATTAGGTAGAAGTCAAGTCCAATACCAAAATACTTAAACGTCAACTTTTATTTTATGGGATTATAAAACCAAAGTAATGTTTTTTTTCAAATCTAATATTTCCTGAATCAATGTGAAGTATGATTGAAAGAATTGGAAGTCCTTCATAATAAGAGCAACTATTCTTTTATTCACTAATTAATATATTAATAAAATATGTGTATATGTATATGTACGTGTGTGTATATATATATATATATAGGCTGAATGACACTCATCATAAACACACATCCTAGACTGATGAATTATATGGTGCCCTAGGGTAGCTCTCCAGTCACTAAGGGAGAGGAAGAAGTAAATAAATAACTACAAAATGATGTCAGGCAAGAGCTGACCCTAGGTGTCCCCAGACTTGGCTTTAGAAGAGGGGCCTCTAGAACAGAAGGACAGATTTAACAATATCCATCGCGAGCCAGTGCAACTAACTCAGTGTTTACGCCTCACTTTCTCCCTGCAGACCCCAGGGTCTCAATCCCCCTGTGATGGATGGGGTTTCTGTTTGCTGGTGTCTTTTCTGTGGCTTTGGCTCTTGATTTAACTGTGTCTCTGGCCTTGTGGATTCACTGCACTGTCTTCTTGTTCACAGCTTGCCTCCTTGCTCCAGCCCCTCAGCCAATTAAGAGCAATAACACTGTAAGTGACATCCGGCTGGGCCTTATTGTGAATGGAGAGGACAAGAGGAGGGATATGATTTAGGGAATTATTAAGAAAGGCAGAATTCGGTCCATATTTAATGAATGAGGTGTGTGTGTGTGTGTGTGTGTGTGTGTGTGTGTGTGTATGCGGAGATAGAAAGTTGGAAAAACTTAAAGAGTCCTAGAATAGGGATACATTTTTAATTTAGGATCATTTCTTGGTGATGGTGATAGAAAATAAATTGAAGAGGTAGGCAGTGTCGAAATAAAAGTATAATTTACATGTAGTAAATATATGGATACACACAAGCATTGATTCCTAGTTACCACAAAATTCAATTTACCTTAAAACAAGTGTAGAAACTAATGTAAGCATTTATCTTACACATTTTACAAAGAAGGTTAATTAATCTCAGAATCCCTGAAATTAACCTCAGTGAGATAATCCTCCCCTGCTTGTCTATAAAGAAGACTCAATCTATATTCCTAATGTCAGACATTCTCCCACACTGGGATTTAATCATTCACCCAAATATTTTTGAACAACTGCTATGTCCAGGAAAATCAAAGAAATGAAAACTAAGCAAATAAACATTTATAACGAGTGGCGACATCCTCTATGAAGGCACGGTAAAGAGACAGTTGGATGGAATCGAGGATTATATTTTAGTGACATTGGTTAGAAAAGTTCCCTCTGATAAGGTAGCCCTGGAACACAGGATATGTGAAGTCAGGAAGAAAACTGGGTGTATGGAACAAGAAGGGTAAAGACCTGGATGGAAGCATGCTTGGTTTCCTAGAAGAATAGCAAAGAAGCTGGAGTGGAGTGAGAAAAAAAAAAAAAAAAGAGTAAGGAGGGAGACATTTGAGCAAAGACTTCAGGTAGCTGGGGTGACCATATGTGGGGAAAAGTCTTCCAGGCAGGGGGACGAGAAAGAGTCCCCTTCCTGGGGAGGATTTCCAAGTGTAAGCTGAGTCCTAAGGGTAAGAATGAACGGACAGGAAAGGGGGCTGGGGAGGAAGACAAGGGCACTGTTTAAGAGCTACACTCTGAAAGTGGTTCAGGGCTTGAGCCTGGCTATTGACAAGCTGTGTGACCTTGAAAAAAAATGAACCTTTACAGATCTCAGTTTATCCATCAATAAAATAGGTTCACTAACTGCTTCCCCCAGAGGGTTCTTGTATGGATTAAATGAACATACACATGTTGGCCAGAGTTGTTATAACTAATGTTCTTGTAGGTGATTGGGACAGTAAGCAAGTTCAAGGCAGGCCTTGAACGTCCCACAAAGGAGGCAGATTGAGGAATGAAGAGGCACGTCCAGTGCATTTATGAGTATTTTCTGTAAACCAGAGCAGAGGTCCTAGCACTGGGAGAGATATGGGGTCAAGGAAGGCGTGGCTCTGTATTTGCTTCTTTGGTGGAGGTGGAGACTATGAAGGCGTGTTGACATCCTTTTGGAAAGCTTGCAGTGAGCAGGGAAAATCTGAAGTCAGAGGAGGGAAAGGAGACAATTCCAGGGCTGAGGAGCCGAGCAGGTGAGAGGTGTGGATCCAAGGCAAAGACAGAGTCAACAGCCTCAGATGGAAAGATTGGGTGGTCAGGGGATGGAAGGTCTGTTCTGACTCTCTCGGGTTACCAGCGCATGTTTCTCTTCACCCAGCCAACCAACCAAAGCCCAGTTTAGACGTGCTGGGGGTGACATTTTAGCAGAGTTTTTACTTTTTGTTTTCCCAGCCTCATGACACCATTGTGAGTCACCATCCATAGGACTGTCCTCTGCATCCTACTCTTGGCAAACCTGTGTAGAAATACAAATTCACAGGCCACGTCCCGGAGCTGCTCTCTCAGAAACTCTGGACCCGGAGGACAGCGGCTCGTGTTTGTTTGAACACGCCCTCGGGGGGATCAGAGTCCTGTTCGATGTGAGCATCTCTTCTTTGGGCCGGGGTCAGAGAAGAATCCCTAGGCGGAGAAGCACTGAAAGCAGCCTCCCTTCACTCCATTGCCAGCCCCACCTCAGCAAACACTAATTGAGAAAAAAAAAAAAAAAAAAAAAAAAAAAAGCACATCACAGACAGACTCATTGTAGAAAATTTCGAAACTGAGAAAATTAGAAAAGTTTGAAGTCAGTCAGGGTCCCGTTTCTCAAGACAACAGGTGTTCGCCTCCTGTTCTTTCACATCCTGTGGAGGACAGCGTGCTGTGCTTGCCTGTATCAGGCCTGCCGCGGAGGTTGGTCTCTCTCCCTGGCTGAACTGCAGGCACCTCTCATACTGGGATTAACCTGAAGCTTTGGGAACTATTAATATTTTTGTTTAGCAAAATGCACTTTGCCAGAAGCTTGCTTTTCCTGAAGATGCCTATCTCTGTGGCCAGACATACGCTCTTTCCCTGCTTTCTATGGTCTTCCACAAATTCCGCATGCGGTCAATATGCATCCTATAAGTAACTCCTCACTCAAGCTGAACGGATGCTCGGTGCTTACTAGAAAAGAATGTTGACTCTGGCACTTTGTTACCTTTGCACCTTATAAACAGAGGAGATTTAGTGAAAGAAGTAGGGATGTTTGGGATTCCCTGATGCTTTTTGCAAGACAGGCTGTGAAGGGGAGGAAACACAGAGCCAGGGATGAGTTAGCACGTGGGCTGCCAGTTCAGATCTTCTGGGCCTGGCTGGGAGGTAGGAGGTGGGGTATCTGTCGTATTCTGCAACTCACTCATTTATTAATTCTTGCCAATGCCTTTCCTTCCCTTCTTCCCCCCCTCAGCACTTCCCCCTTCTCCCTTTTCTTTTCTTCCAATTTCTCTTTCTGCATCTTTTTTCTCATCCATAACCATTCTCTTCAATACAGAAAACACAATAACTATCTCTGCACCATCTCTCTTCTTTGCATTATTAAAAATACTCTATTTTGCATTCACATCTTTGTTCTCTTTTACCTCCTTCCAGGCAAAACTGCTTCCTTTCAGATTGCCTTGAGTAAAGGATTCAGAACGTTCATGCGGACCTTACCCAGTCAATTTTCTTTTATGTTAGTGATTAGGCCAAGTAAGATTTATAAAAAACTGACAAAGAACAGACTGAAAAAAACCCTCTTTTTTTTTTTTTATAAAGACATAGAAGAAATCAGTTTTCACAGCGAGTGCTTAAAAATATATATTTTTAAAATTTTTCATCTCTAAATTTAAACATGCTTACATCCACTTACCTGAGGTAGATACAAGGCAGGAAAGCAAAAACAGAGCAAAAGGGTCTTAAGTTGAGTGATGGACACCATTTGTCACTACACATTTTATTGTCCTATCCAGTTACAGGTAAATACATGTGCATACTTTATATCCTGTTAATTACTTAATGTGAACTGGATGCAATATGTTTTATCTCAGTTGCTTAATGATTGAGCTTTGTTGACTTTCTTATGATTTTCAAGACATATAATCCTTAACTTCTCATGAAATGGCATTTCAGGTCCTATAGTTTAACAGCAGTCTAATTTTTTAATCTAAGTTTTCTCTATTTAAAAAAAAGGCCAAACATTTATATGGCACAAAAGAACTTATTTACAAAACAGAAATAGAGTTACAGATGTAGAAAACAAGCTTATGGTTACCAGAGGGTGAGGGGGTGGGGGGAAGGATAAATTAGGAGATTGGGATTGATATACATGCTACTATATATAGAAGAGATAACAAGGACCTACTATATAGTACAGGGAACTCTACTCAACACTCTCTAATGACCTATATGGGAAAAGCATCTTAAAAAGAGAGGATATATGTATATGTATAACTGATTCACTTTGCTGTACTGCAGAAACTAACACAACATTGTAAATCAACTATACTCTAATAAAAATTTAAAAAAATAAAACATTTGTATTTTTAAACTATAAAATTATCAATAATTTTATAGTCCATTCAAAAACAAGACACTACATAACATTAAGTGGGTAAAATAAATTTCATCAATTAGGTAGTCTTATGCTGCTTTCACTATACTCATTCTTCTGCTTCTAAAATAAAGTGCCCTAAAATTAAACATAGTCATCTTAATCTAGTGTCAGTACAATTATGAAGACATTCATGTCAGAAGATTATTTTAAATTACGGCTTTACAGGAGTGTTTCAGGTATTCGTTTCAGCCCAGCCAGTCAATGAAACAGATGGTCTAACTTGTTAGCTTCTCTTGTTATCACCTTGCCCTCTGGGCCCAGATCAGGTCAATCAAGGACAAGTTTCTTGCTAGCCATGTCCCAGCTTTCATTTGCTTACCAGGAATATGGCAGGAATGGCAGAGGAGAGGGCTACGGCACTAAAGTGCGTCCTTTAGTGGTTCTCAGCCTGTGGTTCTCTTGAAGTGTATTTTATGCTCATCATGTATTATTAACTATTTTTATATTTAGTACTATGATGATTTATAGATAAGATTATTGTGCCTGGGTGCTACTCACGTATTTTGGTTGGTGCTTCACTTGGTGACACTAACATAACCGTGTGTCATAAAAAATTTTCTTGTCATACGTCTGCATGCCCAAAATAGTGTGTGTGTATATGTCTGTGTGTGTTGGGGTGACAGATACAATATTGGTAAAAAAGTAGATACTTGAACAAATTCTTAAAGAATTCAGTGGTGTGGTAATACATTGGGACACTCAGTGGAGTAATTTGGAAGAGGTACTTAAGACTCAATGCTTACTACTTAGCACATCTGTTTTACTGGCTAACAGAATGTTACCTCCTGGTTCACTTAGTGTTTTCACAGTGATACCTATTGTTGATTCTACCAGCTCACTTTTTAATTAGCAAATCTTAAATCTACAACCAACAAAGGATGGGGGAAAGGTAATGGTCAGCTTATTTTTGTTCCCTTATTGTCCTTAAACTCTTCTACAGTACATATTTTCTAAGAAACTGATGGAGAGAAAGCAAAGGTAGCAGTAACTCCCTTTGGTGTATTCTTAGACACCCACTGGAATGGATTTGGCCTCCACATGAGAAATTTCCCTGAGACAGAAACGAGCAAAGAGGGAAGGTCACGTTAAAGTGCTGAGGTGAATAGAAGCTGCTGAAGTGCTTATATCAGATGGCATCTGTTGCCTCAAAGAGATGAATGTAGTTAATCAAATGCCTGTCAAATTGCATTTAGTATTTTGAAAATGAATCTTGCTGTATATTCAATACCAGGAAGCATGAGATCAAATAACATGGAAGCAGCCATTTTGAAGTTTATGTTTCAGATATTGAGATGGCTTACTTAAACCCTTTGATTCCAGCCTTTGGTTATTTCTCATTATGTTGCCATAAATCGTGGATGGCTTTGTCATGTAGGTGAGATGAAGCACAGAGAGAGCTCTTCATTCATCTCATATCAGTCACATACAAGTTTGGTCCACAGTGTATTTGTTTGATCTGGGAGTTTTTATTTACCCCATTTGTTTCTTACTCTCATGGGTGATCCCAAGTTTCATATAGTCCAGAGTGTAACTCTGTTAGACCATGAGAGGACGGACTGGGATTGTCTACTGACTTAACATAAGTATCTTTCATCCTTCTTTCTGAAGAATTCATCCATAATTCTTATTATTAAACTCTGAAAATCATTATGTTCTTCTAAAAATATCTATTGATGACATAGTCTCTACAGAGAATAAAAATATAGTTGGTCCAGGAACATTTTCTTGCCTGATTTAAAATCAAATTTTTGAAAAAGCAAATATGCTCATTGTTAACTTTTTTCTCAGCTCAGAGTAAACATACAGCAGCTGGTGGTGGTGTTACATTTTAGCTGGTGGTGGTGTTCAAAGGTGATTCTATGGGCAGTGATTTTCAATGTGGATAAATACAGCTGAAGAGACTGATGTGTGACCTTTACTTTCCAAATCAAGTGCATGTGTAATCCGCCCAAGGTTAATGCTGCATCCATATTCAGGAGAGACATTGACTCCCCATGGCTCCGTCCCTGGCCCTAAGTGTTTCCATGCATACTGAAATGACGCCCCATAAAAGCTCGGAGGCAAGCGTCCTCACGGAGCTGCCACGACTTGCCCAGTAAGAAACCCGATCTGTGAACTTCCTTTAAAAATGCTGTGTATTGCCTTCGCCTATCCTCACGGCCCTGGGTTTGGACCACGGCGCTTCAAGCAATGTGCCTACGTTCTCTTTGGAAGGATAATGCTGTTTGCAAATGCTTATCAATTATTGACTACCTTTCTTATATTCTAGAAATCATGGGACAATAAGCAGCGTTACGAATTTATGACACCCCTTTTCATTCCAAATGATTGAATGATCCGCACACGTGTTGAACTCTAAAGAAAGAGGTGGGGAAGAGGGGAGAAAGAAAAAAGACAACCCACATACCGATTTCACCTCGCTAACGACTTAATTGGTGTAGCCCCTGGGGTGAAATGTTGTAACACCCTACAACTCTTTATGACAGGAAGTGAAAATTCCATATCCAATTGGAGCTACAGGGATAATTTAGGGAGGCATGCAATTATCCAATTAGGAATTTAGCCAGAACAGAAAGGTTAATCCCTCTAAGTCCTTTCAAAAGAGCCCATGGGATCTTTAATGACCACAAGGGGTCAGGACCTGTGTTTTACAACTCAAGCCAAAAAATTATTCAGACTTCGCTCTCACTGTCAAATGGGGAGGAGATATGGGGATATATGTATACGTATAGCTGATTCACTTTGTTATAAAGCAGAAACTAACACACCATTGTAAAGCAATTCTACTCCAGTAAAGATGTTTAAAAAAAGCAACAACGACAAAAAATAAAATAACAGTTAAAAAAAAATGGTGAGGCTCAAACCCCCCAAACTTTGGGGAAATCATCCCCAATATTAGATCTTTGCAGAATTTGCAGTTTTCCCATATTCTCTACGCTAGGTTCTGAAAGCACTCTATAAAAGTCGTTTCAGTTTCCAAGACAAGTTGAGTATTTGGCTAACAATGATTTTGTGGCATGGGATGCTTTCCTCACAGAAGACGCGGAGTGGCATGGCATTGGATGCTGACTCAGAGGTTTGGAATGCGCCATTGATGCCTGGCTGGGCTCCAGCTTTGGGCTTAGAGTCTGCCAATTTGGCAGGCTGGGGAATTTGCTGTGGCAATTTTTCAAAATGAGAAGACTCTGTCCAAGGAGAGACTCTTTCTGCATTTTAACTACAAGGACAAGTGACAGGGTCCTCTCTAACAAACAGTCTGGCCTGAGACAGAAAGAGGGGCTGTACTCAAAGGAGAACCAACGACATATTTGCAAGAACCTCTTGTAAAAGTAATACAGCTTTTGGGCATTTGTTCCAAAGTTCCGGCCAAAAGAAATATGAATTACAAATTTCAGTCTGGGAGGTACAGAACACAGACTTACTGGATACAACAACAAATGGTACTTCTCAGGTCTTCCTATTAGACATACAGTTATGTCATGGATATTTACAAGTGAAGCAATTTTCCTTTGGATGCCAGCCAATACAGGATCATTAAACAGAGTTTTTTGGATTCTCAAATCTAATGTGTCTAGAGAGAGAGAGAGAAAAAAAAGGTTCTCAGCCAGTAAGAGGTATAGCTTTGCTGTCTTACTCTTTATAAATTCTTCAGCATTTAATTTTTTTAATATTTCCCTTCGATAAGTTCCAAATGACTCAAACATTTTGATAACTCTAGAATGTCTCTGCATAGTGTTTAACTTTCTGAAAATTCTAGTTTGTCCTGATGTCCAACAGAATAAGTTTCCTGTAAGACTTAAGAAGATATTTGCAAAAAAAAAATTAGGTAACGTATCAAAGCCGAAATTAGAGGACTTGGTTAGCTGTTGAGAATTAATATATATTAATACAATCATATCAATCAATCAAGTTATAGCGTTACTCTCTACACATCAGATTGAGATTGCTGTTGAATGAGTATTAGAAAATGCATCAAACCCTGTCTTCATCAGAACGCTTAAACGTTTGATAGTCCAACATAGAACACATATACATTTTATAACATCCTATAAGTAATGTTGTTGATTTTAGTTTTTTTATTAAATTTCCCAAGAACACAAGCATTTTGTGTGTGAAAATTTTAAAATGCCTAAGCAGTACTTTCTCTAAGAAACAAAAAAAGACTTTGCATAGAAAGGGTAAGCTGTGACGAAGTGAGAGAGTGGCAGGGACATATATGCACTACCAAATGTAAATTAGATAGCTAGTGGGAAGCAGCCGCATAGCACAGGGAGATCACCTCTGTGCTTTGTGACCACGAGAGGGGTGGGATAGGGAGGGTGGGAGGGAGGGAGACACAAGAGGGAAGAGATACGGGAACATAGGTATATGTATAACTGATTCACTTTGTTGTAAAGGAGAAACTAACACACTATTGTAAAACAGTTATACTCCAATAAAGATGTTAAAAAAAAAAAAAGAAAAAGAAAGGAAGGCAAGTTGCTGCCTTTGTGTAGCAGTACATATTGCCTGTTTAAATTTGCATTGAAAATAAAATGATAAAAAAGTATTCATTGAAAGACATACAATAACTAAGTAGCCCAAGAGGCCCAAGAGAATTAAAACATCCTTTAGAGTACTTTGATTTTCTCTTAAAATATTTAATTTTACAAGGCCTACTGATATCCGAAGAGATAAAAATATAAAATCCATGCACTGGTGATGTACAATTTATACATTTCCTACTTACTAGGCAAATCTTTAAAAAATTATGGCATGGAAATATCTGTTTTTAAAGGAGTGTTTATTCCATTCTACTCCCTTCAGAAAGTTGACCATTTAAATCGTGATCTCAAGACAAATGTTGCTGTTTTTTTCAATTCCACTGGGTGAGGGGAGGCTATAGGTTTCTAGGAGCACAGATATCTGAGTGGTTCTAGTATGTACTTTAAAATGTAGATTTTATTATCAGGAATGGTGAGGCTAACAGATCAGGATATGATTGCCCTTGAAAAGACAGTTTGTTACTGATAGTTCCCAGGAGGTAAGGGGCAGGCCACACCACAGCGGGGGGTGGGGGGGGCTCAAGGGGAAGTCCCAGGACTGCTCAGGAGGCAGATGGAGAGGGGAGAGCATTTTGGGGGGTTTCTACCAGAAGGGAGAGGCAGGGCGAGGCAGGGTAAGCAGATTTAGGATTGGCTAATTTGAATCATTTCAGCAGCCTCTGGGACCTGTGATGATTAGGGCAGGAGACCTGGTGCTAAAGAGATTATAGACGTTTGTATATGTCAATCCCAATGTCCCAATTTATCCTTCCCCTCCCCCTTCTCCCCTGGTGACCATAAGTTTCTTTTCTACAGCTGTGACTCTATTTCTGTTTTGTAGATAAGTTCATTTGTACCCTTTTTTTTAGATTCCACCCGTAAGCAATATCCTATGATACTTGTCTTTCTCTATCTGACTTCCTTCACTCAGTATGACAATCTCTAAGTCCATCCATGTTGCTGCAAATGACATTATTTCATTCTTTTTTATGACTGAGTAATATTCCATTGTGTATATATATATATATATATATATATATATATATATACCACATCTTCTTTATCCATTCATCTGTCAACGGATATTTAGGTTGCTTCCATGTCTTGGCAATTGTAAGTAGTGCTACCCACTATTATATATAAAATAGATAACTAATAAGGACCTACTGTACAGCACAGGGAACTCTTCTCAATACTCTGTAATGGCCTATATGGGAAAACAATCTAAAAAAGGATGGATATATGTATATGTATAGCGGATTCACTTTGCTGTACACCTGAAACTAATATAACATTGTAAAACAACTCAACCCCGATTTAAAAAAAGAGCTTACAGAGGAGGTACTTGGGGTGTGGAATCTGCATGGATTGGTTTGCATTTGAAAGGTGAACCCACAAGCAAGTCATTTATTCTTTCTAGGAATTGGTTCACTCTGGGAGGGGCAGTGTCTCCCAGCTTTTAAAGGAGGATCCAGACACCAAGGCATCAGAAATACAGAAAATACAAAAGTATGATTAATACAGTATGCTTTTCATTTTAAGTCAGTATGACAATCAAAAAGCTTTTCCAGTTGCCCAATGAGTACTCATTTTCATTAACATACACCCATGTTGTGTTCTTTTCACCAATACCATGAAAGGGTATTTCACATTTGCCTGTATAATGAAGTTGTTCTTTCACCAGAATGTCTTTCCTTGAGTAAACACTAATGTTTTTTTTTTTTTTTGGTGGGCAGACCCCAAATCATATCCTACCTATGCCCACTTTTAGTTGGGTGATCATGAATAGCTCATGTCTCCAAGCCTCACTTCCTCATATGTAAAAAGAGGATTCTTTTATTTTGTAGTTTGAGGATTAAATGAGATAATGTATGGAAAAATGCCTGTGGAGGTCTCAGAAGGTAATCAATGGGAACTCTTACTGTAATTTTTCTCTAAAGATGTTTCTCACCAGTTGGCAAACTGGAGCCAATAGGATTCTGATTAAGACAGAGGCTGGAAGCAGTGTCACTTGTAGCTTATTCATGATCGTTCCTTCATATTTCCCTAGAGTTTCAATGACCGTTCTGTGGGGAAAATTGCTGTATCAGCTCTTAAGAGGCCCAGCTTGTGAGAGAGCTGTATCGTAACTGCTAGAATACCACTGTTCCCTCTTAGCTACTGGACATCTGTAAAAAATGAGGGTGAAAAGATCCTTGGGTGAGTGCAGTAAATACTACTGAGAGTTTATAGCCAGGGAACATGTGGGACCTAGTGCGAAATAGAGTAAGAGGCTTAGAAACTCATAGCCATTGCATAAGGCTGTCCTAGAAAAGCAAGCCAAACCATCACTGAGCTGTGAGACCCAGGGCGGGCTACGTAACCTCAATGAGCACCAGCTCCTCAGCTGTAAAATGGACCGGTAGCACCTGCCTTATAGCAATAAAACATGTAGCATAGTTTGAGGCACATGACCAGTGCTCCGTATATGACACTATTGGGATTATTAAGCCATATTTATCCTTGCAGGTGAGAGGAAGGTTATACAGAAAGGAGATATGAATCAGAAATTCAAAAAATTTAGTTTGGGGGTCCAATAGCATCATTGGCACATTTACCGTTACTGTTTTTTTCACTGCTCGTAGTGGGACCACTACACACTCACTCAGATTCTATGCGTTTCAAACTACCTGATATTACCTCATGGTTTTAATAGTGTCTTTCCCCTAAGTATACTGCCTTTTACTCCCCTTACTGAATTTGTTTGCGTATGACCATTTTCCATTTATCAAGACCCTTTTCTCACTTTTTAAAAAACTTTTTATTTCATATTGGAGTACAGTTGATTAACAATGTATTGTTAGTTTCAGGTGTACAGCAAAGTGATTCAGTTATACATATACGTTGTATCTATGCCTTTTAGGCATAGGTACAATTCTTTTCCTGTTTAGGTTGTTATATAATATTGAGCAGAGTTCTCTGTGCTATACTGTAGGTCGTTGTTGGCTCTCCATTTAAAATATAGCCGTGTGTACATGTTAATCCCAAACTCCCTAACTATCCCTCCCAGTCCCCCTTCTCCCCTGGTAACCATAAGTTCATTCTCTAAGTCTGTGCGTCTGTTTCCGTTTTGTAAAGAAATTCACTTGTATCTTTTTATTTTTTTTAGATTCCGCATATAAGCGATATCATACGATATTTCTCTTTCTCTGTCTGACTTACTGCACTCAGCATGACAATCTTCAGGTCCATCCATGATGCTGCAAATGACATTATATCATTCTTTTTAATGGCTGAGTAAAAGATCATTTTGGATTCATGTTTGCCTTCCAGGTGATTAAACAACCTGTATGATTTAGCGTCGCGTGACAATACAAGGCTCCTACTCTTGCGTCATTCATCTCAGGCACCAATTCAAGAAAGATAACAAAGTTTGAGCCCAAGAGTTTAGATGACTCTCAGTTGATCCGTATCCCTTTTCAAGGCTTCAGAGGAATGACATCTAGGCCTGTACAAGGCTAGAGCATAGCAGGTCCATTAGGTAAACTCATCACATTAAATAGGGTTAATGAATAAATTTATGAAACACTATTGATACTATCATTTTTATTTCCTTAAATGTAATTATGCCTGAGCGTCAAAAATATATATGTATGTTAGAAAAAAACATGATTGTATAAAAAACATTTTTAAAAAGATGAAATGTGATTTTTTATTTTACTTCCTCCTTTATTTAAAGAATGGAAGTTTCAAATAAAGAAATATAATTATGTCTACCAGAACTGGGGCGTGTGAGTGACCTTGTTCTCAACCGCTTCATACAGACTTCCAACACTCAGTTCCTAAATTAGTTTTCTCAACATCCCACGTTTTTCCCCAATCCCAAACTGCTCCATATCTGATTCCATCAAAGGCCACATCAAGGTTCCTGCTTTGTAAAACTCTCTGTTTTCTTATACAACGTGCTTGCTGTAACTACACTTCTCAAATTTCTCTGA
The DNA here is from genome assembly GCF_002837175.3 of Physeter macrocephalus. Lineage (NCBI taxonomy): Eukaryota > Metazoa > Chordata > Mammalia > Artiodactyla > Physeteridae > Physeter > Physeter macrocephalus. The sequence continues at coordinate 21,542,922 of NC_041225.1, forward strand.
GAACACCACCTTCAGAAACAAATCAATTCATTTGTCTCTGAGACCCTACAATACCGTGAAATAGCACTTTCCATAGTTTAAAATAATGTCTTTTTTTTTTTCCTGACACTAGAACTCAAAGCATGCCCGGCTTTAACAACAGACCACAGCCATGCAAAGTTCTCATTATGAGCACAAAAGAAGTATATGCCAAATATATGATGTCATTGCTGGATTTTTTTCCCCAAGGAATAGTTCTGTTTTAAAGATATAGTTTCCCTATCTATCTCTCTGGCACCAAAAACTGGAGCTCCAAACATCTTTTTTCAAGAGAATAAACCAAAATCATTTTACTTTAAATATTCAGAGGTGAGCTAGCGTCTTGTTCTCCCAGCAAGGTATCTTAAATGGTCATTGAACAGAATGAACCCAACCATTGTGGTTTTTTTATGGCAAAATATACCTCAAGTTTCCAAACATATGAAATAAATAATTGATATTAATGAACCAAAGGCCCAATGGAGAATGGGAATTAGTCTCATGCTCCTGCGGGTCCACCTTTCTTAAATATTTGATGGAATTAAGCATGGAGGCCATCTGATCGTTACTGTCTCTTTGTTAGCAAGTTTTAGACTGTGAATTCAAATTCTTTCATGCACCTAAGACTATTCCAATTTTCCATTTCCTCTTATGTCAGTTTTAATAAGTTGACATTGTCTCTGATTATTTTAGATACATTCTCAAATTCAGTGCTATAAAGCACAAAATATCACTTTGAGAATCTTCATATATCTGTGGGATTTTTGGCACATCCTCTTTTTTGTTGTTACTGATGTTACATATTTGTTCCTTTTCTCTTTTTTCTTGTCAGGAGTTACCAATTTTTTGACACTATTAAGTCTCTACAAGGCATAATGGGTTTTCCTTATATTAAATTTTGCAATATATTATATATTTTAATATATATATTATATTATATTTTTATATTTTAATATATTTTTTACTTTACTATTTGTGAGTTTAACTTACTGTTCTTATTCTAAATTCTCAGAATGGGTGTTTTCAATCTTTCTCCTTTAAAATACATACATACATAAATATGGCTTGAGCCACATGCAAAATTTTGATAGCTTTCTGTTATTATTTAGGTCTAAGTATTTTATAATTTCCATTATGATTTTTTCTTTGACTTTTGCCAAATTTCCAAACATTTGGAATTTTCTAATTATCTTTTTGTGTTGGTTTCCTGCTTACTTTTTCAGTGTTCAGAGAGCATAACCTATAGGATTTTCATCTTTGCAATTTGGTTAGCTTTGCACTGTGGCCCAGCAAATAATCAATTTCATAAATGTCTTTTGTTTTCTGCAATTTGGAGACATAATTCTATATATGTTAGTTAGGTTGTGTTTCGTCATCATGTTGCTGAAATCTACATTCTCATTAATTTTTTCTACAGTTTTTTGTCGGATGTTAAAATTTTTCACTATAGTTGTAGTTTTATTTGTTTTACTTCTGTACATTTTTGCTTTATACATTTTGAGGCTGGGCTGTTTAGGCACATGCAAATTTTGAACTTGTATTTTCCTGAAAAATGGAAATTTTACCATGATTAAATGCCCCACTCTATCTCTTGTAATGCATTTTGCATTATAGCATACTTGGACTCAGAAATACCAGCTTTCTTTCAGTGCTTATATGCTGTAGCTTTACTGTTAACCGACTCATATCTCTCATTTCTTCTTTATACTTAAGCTGTGATGTTTGCAAAGTCCATATGAGTTGATTCTCCTTGTCTTCTTTCTTTTTAAAAAGTCCAATCTGCCAATACCTTTTTTTTCTATTGGAATTTTTAGTTGTTTCACTTAATGTTATCATTAATATATTTGAAAATACATTGTGATCTTTCTATGATTTCTATTCTCCAGCTTTCCATGTTCCTTCCCATTTTATCCCATCTTTTGAATTGATTAAATTTTAAAAATTACTCTACCTCTCTATTATTAGTTTGTTAGTACAGTTAGAAACTGCATATACTATTCTTTTAATACTTAATCGTTACAGAGATTGACTACCATATGCTTTGTTCCTTATTAAACTCTATCATACATTAGTACTCTTACCTACCACATTTTGTACAAAGCAAGGATCTTCATACATTTTAACTTTGAGTAACCAGTTTCTGATATGTATGCTATGTGTTGTGTATTATGTTACTGTTGACATTATTATTATTTACTACAGTTTCATTTAAATTAATCCACAAGCCTTCATTCTTTCTCCATCTCTTAGCTGTCATCCTGAATCATCTTCCTTCTTTCTGAAGATCCCCTTTAGGGAGGATGTGCTTGTAACACATCATTCCTGTTCTAGTTTATCTAAAAATGTCTTTATTTTGTTGTTATTTCAAATAACATTTTTTGCTATGGAATTCAAATTTGGAATTTCTTTTTCTTCAGCATAATAAAGGTGTCATGCCATTGGGAAGGCAGCTGATATTCTTATTATTTTTCACTGAAGGTAATCTCGCTTTTTCTAGCTCCTGTTAACTTTTTGCTCTATTTTTGATTTTCATCAATCTTACTTTTGTATGTCTAGCTGGGATTTTCTTTGCCTTTGTCTTGCTTTATTAATCTGACACTTGAAGATTTCACCATTTCTGGAAAATTTTCAGCCATTATCTCCTCAATTACTTCTTGTACCCTCTTCTCTCTCTCTTTCCTCTCCTTCTGGAGTCCAAATTATATGTGTATAAGAGCTGATGACCATGGAACGTATATCTATCATGCACTTAAAAGTCATCTTTTTTCTTTAGTATTCAGTCTGGATATGTTTTTTCCTACTTATCTTCTAGCTAACTATTTTTTGGCTTCACTTTTATCTAATTTGCCATTCTACCCATACACCAAGTTTGTATTTTTAATTATTGTATTCTTCGGTTCTAAAATTTAGATGTCCTCTTTATAGTTTATAATTTGACAAAAAATTGAATGTTTTTCTTTAATTTCTTTCACATGTTAGTTTCAGTTGTTTTGAAGTCTCTGAACTTATTTCCTATTCCTGATCTCTGTGTGTCCCTCTCAGTGGTTTGTTGTTTTACTCTGCTTTAACTCAAGTCTTCCCTGTGTATGGTGAATTTTATTGAGAGCTGGAAATTGCATATGAATTTGTAGAGCTGATTTGAGTCTTTGGTTGATGCTATCTTTCTCAAGGAAGGATTGACTTTTGTTTATGAAAAATACTGAGGCCAAAGTCAATAACAAACTCAGAACATTTTAATCCAAGTAGGGATTGAGATGACTGACAGAAAGACTTCCCTTGGTATATGTGCTGATCACTTTCTGGGTTAGCTTTACTCTAGGAAGTAGCACTTTGGGGTTTCATCTGAAAGCCTAGGGTGTTTACAGAACCACCACACACTGGCAGGCACTGCTCTCCATTTCCTTTTCCCTTCAGCTCTTTTTGTTTGAAGATCTTCTCAAACCTTCAGTCACTACTTTTCATATGGCAACTACCTAGAGGACCAAAGCAGCCTTGGTTCAGGGCTTGACCCTCTTGCCTCCTTTACCTCTTAGAGCCTGGCCCTGAAGCTGCTCCTGCTTTGATATTCTTTCTATGTCTTCAAATGTATTTTTAAAAATTGCTCAACTTTCCTAGTTGCTCTCAACAACAGATCTGATCTGAAACCGTTTAGTCTGTCTTTCCAGTAAGCAGAATTCAAGGGCTTGCATGTAGCTTCTCACTTCTGGATAAACTTCTCTACTATCTCTTGATCACATCTGTGTCTCCCACCCACCAGCTATTTGCCTCTTTCTGTCCCAAGCTGACCGATCATGTAACACAATCTTTTCACTTTTATTTCCAATAAAGTTAATTAATTAGTTAATTAATTCACTGGAAGACATTTACATATAGAAAATAACTTATTGAACGAAATTTGGAGTTTGGACGGAACTGACAGCACACAGAAACCAACTTAAAATATTATATTAGACATCATTATTCTTAAAAGTCCTTTAGCCTCACTTGTATCCTGACCAAAACTCATTCTCCCTGACCAAAATTCTGCTCATATATCTTTACTCCCAGTCCAGGGTCTGTGCTATTATAATAAATCCTGCAGATCCTCACTTTTCTCAATCGCTGCAAGATTTTGTAAACAGTTGCCATTGACATCATATTATATCTCATAAATTCTATGCTTCTTGCCATTTATTCTTCATTCCTCCTGTGAAAGGAGTCTGTTATGAACTATGATATTCTAGAGCACTGGTGCATCGTTTTATTTTTGTAGGGAAGCCAAAGCATGAAAAGTCAAAATGTTTATATGCTCTTTGCAGTTATCACAATAAAAATTCATTTACCATGTATGATGGAATAATGTTTATTGTTAAAACAGGAATTACATACTTTTTTGAATAGAAGAATGCAAATTAGAAAATCGACCTTCTTTATTGCCACTAACATTTCAACATCTAAGTCATAAATGAAAGTGGCAACATAGAGGCAAATTCCTAACTTTTCAGCATGACTGGGAGCACAAAGAAGGAACTCTTGGCTTCAAAGACAAAAACGATGGCATCTTGGCTGAGTCACATGATTAAATTAAAAGAAAATGTAATAAGACTCTTGACTATTCCCTCTAAATATTAAAAAGTCAATGTCAGATGGTTACATTTCAAGTAATAATTTAAAGATAAAATAGTGAACATGGAAAATCCATGATATCTGTGAAAAGCAAAAGAATAACAAGCTTCATTGAATTCTTATTCAATAAGGGCCTTGTGATAGATATTTTACATAATTGCCATATTTAATCTTCACTAAAATCTCCATAACCCCAGACCAGCAGAGCATACAGAAATAGAAAATGTCCTCAGGATTGAGTTAAGCAAGCATATTAAGCAGTTACAAGTTCTGTGCAGAAAGAGTATTATAGCATTTGGCTTTCTGGATTAGACTTATTCTTAATTAAGGTACTTAGATGTCAATGACGTACCTTTTGTCTCTAAGTCTTACATACTTCCTTATTGCTTGTTGAGACCGATTTCCCTTGAAAGCTGGCTTACATTTAAGTTCTGCCAATAAGGTATCGGTGTGGGATATCAGAAGCGTGGAGGAAAGAGAAGGCTTTCTTGTCTCTTTCTCTTTCTCTGCTTGTCATAGATTCTCTGGAGGTGGCTTCATTTCTTCCTGATAGAGGCTTTGGTCAGGTAGCCACCCATAATCCACGTGATGGTCCCAATGATGGCTGGGTAGCTACTCCTCCATGGTCCCAGGCTAGTACTGGTCATACCTCTTCCATTGTCCCATCTCTGTCTTGGGTGATCAAGCATCGACCACAGGGCTCTTCTTTCAAGATCCAAGCATGACAGTATCTTTATCACAGTCCTAACTGGTCTCAGCTGTCCCAGCCCTGTTTCCTGGTTTCTGTTAATGCCACTGTTTCATGTTATGACCTTTGCTCTACAGATCTGCTTCTGATCTCTGAGTTACCTGACCTTTTCCTCTCAGCCTTCCCAACACTTAGCACCTAGTACAGATTATGTTTTCTGGACTAAAACGGAATGGTGAACTTGGCAATATTCTAAGGAGCAAAGAGCTATGATACTGTACTTGGAGGGTTATTGCTAAAAACAAAAAGCTGAATTTCATTCTTTTCTATTCACAGTCACAATGCCTGTAATCCCCTAAGGACGGATCATGAAAAGAAATAACTCACACTCTGGAGAGTGTTGCAAAAAGTAGTATTTACTTAGGAATGGCTTAAAGACTAACACCTCTCTAAATCCAGGTCCCTGAATAGCTTGCTGGTGTTCAGGTGATATTCTCATTTCACACTATATGAAAACAGAAATAAGGCCAATAGGAATAAACTACCTCAGTGCCTGCTGCCATCAAATCGTCCTATTTCTTTATGTGTCTTTTATTCTAGGTCAATCATCCCATCTCTATTCTGGATCCTTTCTCCCTTCAAGTATTTTGGAAAATTTGCTTAACTGGGTTTTTTTTCTTATCACTATTTACATCCTGGAGCTCTTTCCTCTTAATGCGTAAGTGTGATAGGCAGGATGGTGCCCCAAAGAGAGCCACACCCTAATCCCTGGCACCTGTCAGTATATATCTTACATGGCAAAAAAAAAAAAGGAAAAAAGAAAGAAAGGAAAAGACTTTGCAAATGCAATTAAGATTACAGAGTTTCAAATGGGGAAATTATTCTCAGTTGATCAAATGGGCCACATCTAATCACATGAGCTCTTAAAAACAGGAGCTATGAGGCAGAAAGGGAAAATCAGAGAGATTCGAAGCCTGAGAAAGACTCGATGCACCTTTACTGGCTTGAAGATGGAAGGGGTAACATTATGAGAAATGCAGCTGACTTTAGGAGCTGACTTTAAGTCAGCAAGGAACCAGGGAATTGAGCCCTAGAACCACAAGGAACTGAATTCTACCAACAGGGTGAATGAGCTTGGTATGGATCCTTGCCCAGAGTCTCTAGAAAGCAACACAGTCCTACATGTACCTTGATTTGGACTTTGTGAGACTCTAAGCAGAGGACCAGCTGGGCCAAACTGTGATGCACGTGTGACCTAACAGCACTGTGAGATAAGAAGCAGATATTGTGATGGGACTCCCCTGGCGGTCCAGTGGTCAAGACTCTGGGCTTCCAATGCAGGGGGTGTGGGTTCGAGCCCTGGTCAGGGAGCTAAGATCCCACATGCCTCGCGGCCAAAAAAAACCAAAATATAAAACAGAAGCAATATTGTAACAAATTCAATAAAGACTTTTAAAAAAAATGGTCCACATCAAAAAAAAAAAATCTGAGAAACAGGTATTGTGTTTATCCACCAAGTGTGGAGTAATTTATCATGGCCTCATTAGGAGCCTACTAGAATAAACACAAACATTTTTTTCAAAACACTTTTCAACCTAAGACAAAACCTTTGCTACATGAAGACCATTTGGCTACTATCCTCTTTTTCTTCCCTCTTTTGTCAGTCTTCTTAAAAGAAAATTCTTTTTCTCACTTCCTCTTTTATTCTGCTAGAGCTGCTATAACGAAAACACCACAGACCAGGTTGCTTAAACACCAGAAACTTGTTCCCTCGCAGTCCTGGAGGCTGGAGGTCCAAGACGAAGTTGCGGCAGGGGTGGTGTCTGGTGAGACCCCTCTTTCTGGTTTGCAGAGGCTGTCTCCCTGCCGTGTCCTCATATGGCTTTTCCTCTGTGCACTTGCTTCTGTGGTGTCTGTCTTTTTATAACGACACCAGTTCTATTGGATTAGGGCTCTACCCTTATGACCTCACTAAACCATATTGGAGGCCTTATCTCCAAGACTGTCCTATGAATTTGGGGAAACTCAGCCCAATGCAGTCCATAACACTTTCCTTTCCCTTCTCGCTATTGAAACAGCTTCTGTTCCATCACTTCACTGAAGCTGGCTTAACACAGGTTCTCCAGAACCTCTCAGTGACTTGGCCTTCGCCTCTGTCAGGTTCAAGGACCTTTCCCCATTCCACCACCAGGTCTTTGCCCAGAGACCCCGCCAGACGAAAGGATTTTAAGTTGTAAAACCTCAGTGATGCAGCTCTTTCACTTCAGTTTTCTAGCCGATAAAACATACTAAACCACAAGAATAATACTTATTTATGGCAATGCATTGATTTGAAGAATTTTTAAAATTCCATATTGAGCAAGAATTTGCAATTTAACTCTTATCTGCCTGTTAAATATTACTGTATATTATACACATTTGAAACACATTTTGATGCAGGACAAGAATTCTGATGTCTTAGGAAATTTTGTGAAATAAAGATCTATCTGAACTGACCACCTGAGGGAATTCAATATAAAACATATTTATTTTATACAAGGGAGTAAAAACCCATTTACAAAGCCAAGCTTGAGCAATAGCTAAAAACTGTAAAACTTCAGACATTGTGTATCACAACAAACACGTGGGAACAGGAAAAAAGTGTGATATGACACAGACTGGTAGATATTCAGAAGTTGAGCATTCTTGTAAGTGCCTTTTTTTTTTTTTTTTTTTTTTTCTGGAGAACACACGTAAGATATTTCAGAATGACCACACAGAGTGCCAGCTGTAAAGTTATCAATTAATACACGAGCCTCGAATTATGATAAAGGCTGGCTGGATTCACCACAAGGAAATGAGTTGGATGGGTTACTTTCCCAAATGTGGTGAAACATCTTGGCCATGATCATTACCCACAAGGCACATGGTGAAATAAGATTCAGGAGGCTACAGTCAAGCCCCATGTCTGCAAAAAACATCCCCAAGGACCTTTTATTTTTTTAATTTTAAAGATAATTCTTGAAGATACCAGCTTCAGTTTTTTAGAGTGTTTGTTTTAAGAGAGTCGCACCACTTTATAATAAAGAGTAACTGCACCTTTACTCTCATAAAATAATATTATTTATGGGGCACGTATCCATCACGTCATCTTTAATTATCCTACCAAGACTGCAGTGAACTGTGGGTCCCCTCGTATAGCTATGGACGGTGTTAGAAGTGATGAATGAGTGCCCTGGACCATTCAAAGGAAGTACATGGTGGAAGTGATCAATTTTCACCAAGGGCAACATCATTTTCTTGATCCTTTTGATAGTAAAGTCATAGGTCAGGTGGCTGAGGGACAGGAGGTACTGGGAAAGCCAGAGAAATGAAAGTTGGGCATAAAATAAAGCCCTGCCTAATTGTAATGAAAAAACCTGACAGCCTGTTTGTCTACCTTTTCTATGAAAGAAAATAATAAAAGTAAAGTCAGTGTATACTAGTCAGGATTCTCCAGAGAAACAGAGCCAACAGAATGTGTGTGTATATATGTGTGCGTATATACGCATGTATATGGGGAGAGGAGAGAGAGAGAGAGAGAGACAGAGGGAGGCTGTTTTATTTAAGGAATTGACTCACACAGTTGTGGAGGCTTTGGCATGTCCAAAATCTACAGAGTAGGCAGGCTAGAGGCCTAGAGAAAAATTGTACTTCAAGTCCAGCGGCAGTCAGTTGGCAGAATTCTTTTTTCTTTTTTCTACTGAGGTAGAGTTGATTTACAATACTGTATTAGTTTCGGGTGTACAGCAAAGTGATTCACTTACGTATTTTTTTTCAGATTATATTCAATGATAGGTCATTACATGATATTAAATAGAGTTCCCTGTGCTATACAGTAAATCCTTGTTGCTTATCTATTTTATATACAGTAGTTTATATATGCTAATCCCATATTCCTACAAATTCTTTCTTGTTTGGGGATGTCAGTGTCTCTCTTTTTTTAAATTAAGTCCTTCAACTGATTGGATAAAGCCCACCCCCATTATGGAAGAGAACTGCTTTATTCAAAGCCAACTGATTTAAATGTTAATCGCATTTAAAAATATCTTCACAAAAATATCTAGAATAATATTTGACCAAATATTTGGGCACTTTGGCTCAGCCTACCTGACAGATAGTAACCATCACATTCAGTTACTTCTTTTCTATGCAACAAACCACGTTAAAATACATAATGGCTTAAAGGAGCAAACAGGTAGACAGTTGGAGCTGGGCTCAAAGTGTCGGTAATCAGGGAAGTTCTTCTGATGTTAGCTAAGCTCACCGATGCTTCTGTGATGCAGCTGCCAGATTGGCTGGGCCTGGTTGTTCTGGGATGGCCTCAGATGGGGTAGGTCCTCTCTGCTCCATGAAGTCTCCTGTTATCCAGCAAATTAGCCCGCATTTGGTCACATAGCATCTGGGCAGGGTTCCAGGAACCAGAGAGCAGATAGCGTTCAGAACTGGATTGGTGTCTCACAGCTATCGGCCAATGCAAGTGATGAGGCCAGCCTGATTAAATAAAGGGAAGAAAAGAGAAGAGAGAGAGAGAGAGAGAGAGAAAAGAAAGATAAAGAAACACAGGAGTGGTTGAAGAAGATGCATCTGGAGAGGCTGGAAAGGGTGCTGGAGAAGTTTGTGACTCACCCGAAGTAGAAAAGTGGGTTTTAACAAAGAAAACATTTAGGGGAATTCCCTCCTTTGTGAGTCTTCACATCAGATACTGTGTGCTTGGGGTGCTTGGGTTGGCCAATCGCATATTGCTGGTGTCTCTAAATAAATAAGACAGGAAGGGGGGAGGGGTGGAGGGAGGGAGGGAGGAAAAAATAACCAGCTAAATTGATAAGCTTATTCAAGACCATTTCAAAGAATGATCAATTGGAAATCTAAAACCACTGGTACGTTGCATTGAAGTACAGTTGATTTACAATGTTGTGCTAATTTCTTCTGTGCAGCAAAGTGATTCAGTTACATACATATACACATTCTTTTTCATATTCTTTTCCATTATGGTTTATCCCAGGATATTGACTAGAGTTCCCTGTGCTGTATAGTAGGAACTTGCTGTTTATCCATTCTAAATATAGTAGTTTGCATCTACCAAACTCCCAGTCCATCCCTCTCCCTCCCCCCTCCCCCTTGGCAACCACAAGTCTGTTCTATGGGTCTGTTTCTGTCTGATACATTGTTTTTTAAATGTAGCAAACGTAGGACAGAAATTGACCCTGGGTAGAAAAGACCACAAAAGCGCTGGACATCTCTCTCCCCTGCCTCCCTTTTCAAAGGACAAAACATCTTGTGCACAAGACTCGAAAAGTTTCGTCTTCATCCTGAGCTTAGGAACAAAGAGGGCGCACCCCTTACTGGCTGCTGCTGTTTTGAAGCCCAGCACCCTCCCCCAACCCTACTCCTCAAATTTTGGTTCGCTCTTTTCTTATTTTATATTTGCACGAGGAGAATATATATAATAGCCAACAAATCAAATGTCTCTTGAGAGGAGATAGAAGAGTTGTAGTATCATCAGCTCGGGAGAAGAGCAGGGGCTCACTGCCTCATTCACTAACTGCAAGTTTCTGCCACTTCCAGGCTTCAGCAGAGAAAGAGGTACCAGAAGCAAGAGTGTGCAAGGGCATCTGAGATCTCTGCGAGACCCGGTGCACACGCACCCACACGTGCAGCCCGGCAAAGGTTAAAGCTTTTAGTGAGGCAGGCCGTGGCTAGGCTGCCAAGCCGCCATGATTCAGTCTCACGGCACAGACGTTGGTTGGTTCGCAGCAAAGTTTCCCGATATGAGGCCATGTCAAAAGGCCAATCCATCACCTCCAGCTGGTGCGTGCTGAGCAGGGCTGGTGGGGAGCAGGAGGGATTCCATCAGCCCTCGCACTTTGTGCTCTCTGCATGCTCAGAGCCCTCTCAAGGCTGAATTTATGACCTTTCTGTCAACTGCTTCTTTAATGCATAAGCCGAAATATCAGCGGCTGGATTCAGACACTCAAGTGCTTGGATGTCTCCTGTTCCTAGGACCCTGCAGGGTTGGCTGACAGTCAGCATGGGATATTATAATCGAAAGCCTAGGCGACTGGGTGGCGGGTCCCTCACTGAGCAGCTGGCATACTTCACGCCATCTCCCCCTCTTAGAGTAAAGAGAAAGGTACCATGTGTCAGATCCCCAGAGAAGCAGTATAAACATACATGAGCGATATAAGACCCCAAGGTAACAAAACTTTTCTCTTGTAAAAAATAAATGTCTTTTCCTTTTTTATGGAAACTGTTTTGTTAGCCAAATATTAATCTATTACATAAAAGGAAATGGTGCAGAATTTTCCCAGGATCTTCATGTAATCAGGAACGTTAAAAGGTTTACTACCAATAGGACAAAAAACAGAACAACAACAAAAAAATTCCTGAGACTCTGCGGCCTTCAGGAAAAGTGTACGTGTCACTGGGCAGCAGAGACAGACATTTCAGAAACCCCTGCTCGCTGCTCGAGGAAGGGTCTCAGCTGCCCCCGCGCAAACTCCTCCTCCTGAGATTTGATGGAGTTCGCAGGGGGTCTCACGTGTGGGTCTGGACTGCTCTTTCACGCCTTTAGATCCGGCCTCTTGTGGAAGTCTGCTGCCAGGAAGTGTCTGCAGAAGATGCTTTTCATTGTCGCAGCTGCCAGCGCCCACTGGGCGCCCACCCAGGTCTGTGTGCAGGGCACTTGGTCAGCGGAACCCCGCTGGACACCATCTAATTGCAACAGTGAACTGGTTCCCATCTGCTTCCCTGTGCTGAAATGAGGCTGTGGCCGGAGCAGAACGGAAAGAAGCATCTCCCCTAACTTGTGTTGCTTTCTCCCTGGGTACCAGAACAGAGATGTCAGTTGCTCTATTTATGGAGTCCCTCTGGAAAACAATTTCTTCAGGTTCCGAACCTACCCCTCACTCCGCAGACTCAGACCCAAGTCCATGGAGTGGTCAGAAGGCCACTATCTTATACAGATTTGGGGCCATTCTGTGGTCCTCCCAACCTACTTTACCCCACCTCTTCCTCTAAACATGTTTTCAAAAGTCTGCCTTGATTCTTCAGTGGAGGAAAATTCCAAACCAAGGAAAGCCCTGTAAAGGCAGAGAATCCCAAAGTTTGGACCTCAGACACACTTCATGTTCAGTTAAAGCTCAGGCTAAGACCACAGCTGCACCTACATGTGTGTATAAATGACGCAAACCTCCAAGTACCATATTGCAAATGGTGTGACTTATCAAAGGAATATTCTACGATCAAATAAAGTTGGAAAATGCTGCATTATAGATGACCTATTCATAATTCACAACACACACCCAGGGTACGAGGAAGTTCTGCGGAAAGAAACTCTTTTGACTTTGCTTGAATCGGCTTTCCCAAATGTTACTTGAAAACAGGAACCGTTTTTATTTTTATTACAATGTCTAGTTCCCAAGGAATCAGTATTGCATAGAACAGAATTTGGCAAGCACTACTGTAAGAATATTCTCAACAAATCTTGTTGACAAATAGTTCTGACAGGTTACCTGCTGAATTAATGGGAGAAAAGTCTAGGTAAGGATTTGAAGTCATTCGCTCTATTTCTGTCTGAATTAAGGTAGGACCCGTTTTCACACTAGGATGCAGTGGGAGGTGAGAGGGGCAAACTCTGGCCTTACAGTAACATCCTTGAGTGGCCAGGCCTCCCACTCCTACAAAGGGGTTCCCCCCACTATGACAATGTGTGAAGGAAAGGCGGGTATGGCAAGATCCCTGTACTTTCAAGGAAAGCTGAGAATCCAGTTTTTGGTGAAATCTCCTAATTTTTAAATGTTGGCGACTCAATTTTATTTTTTAAAAAACTAAAGGGCTACATCTTCCATAGAGGTACCCTCCTACACCACCAAAAATCCAACAAGCACAATGCTTTGGGACTGAATCTAACCCATGGGTTGCCAGGTTAATCTGTGTAGGTCCGTGATTTTGAATCCAGAGGGTCAGCAGTAAAGAAGAAAGAAAATGCAGGCTATGTTCTTAAATTCCATCTGCTTTGAGCCGTTGTATACAGCCTGCTTACTGAAGTAAACAACAGAGTGCTTGGAGTGACTTTATTCTATGCGTGAGTTTATAATTTTTCTCCAGCAAGAGGGGAAATTATAAGGTAGGTGTTCACGGGCACTTTGACTCTCAAGTGAAATGTTTTTATGCTGTTCAAGTCAAATAATCAATGCTTTGGGCCATACTCCCTCTGGGGAAGTTAAAGATTAATTTTGCTGGGACTAGAACTAAAAAGAGAATTTAGTGATAAACTTTGCCATCATGCTATTATTTTAAATGGCTGAACTCTGATACATTATCATCAAGGATAAAAAGGATATTATTTTAGAGGGATCTACAATTCAAGGGACATTTTAATATCGCTTTAAGTCACTCGGGAATTATTTAAAGCCTTAGCAGAAAATGTGTATCAAATGCAATCACCCCTCAATGGTCCATACGGGGCTTATCCTTGACAACGTTTTCACTGTGGACCGTTTGTTTCCACTCTGCCATCCAGCTAAGCATCCCGCCCCTAATAGGGATGGTCCAGCAAATATATAAAATATGTATTATACACCCTATATACGTATGTGTATATACATATATATATTCCAAAAAATAATTTGATGTGACATTGAATGGGTAATAGATCATGTTCTATGACCCGTGCTAATGTCAAAATGATTTTCCAGATTATTCGTCATTCTCTATTAACATACAGTTTGCAGTGGACTCTGATACCCTATGGGATGTGTCTATCTCATGCATATTTTACTTCCAGAGGAAACCCATGCAAAATAACATCCTTTAGAAAAATAACTTTTATTAATATAGTTTATTATAGGCCATTGCGCTACATGTCGTTATCACCATATTTTATAACATATGTATACATGACGACATTATTTTTCTGTAAATGGCATCATATTTTTGAGCTGGGGGTTAATTTTCAACAGATGATTTCCTTTGAAGAAGGAAAATCAGCTCAATATATATCTCTTTATGATTCTGGATTTTACAAAATGAATTTATTGACGTGAGGCACACGTATGTTAAATAGGTACTTGAACTGCCTTACAGTATTCTTTGCTGTTGATTTAATGATTCTTCAAGTGATTCTCTGTTCTCTCAACAATTTAAGAAAAGTGATCTGTGAAAGAGCGGAAATTATGAACTTTCCTAATATTCTTTTCAGGGGAAGAAAGATTTTTTTTTTTTCAATCTAGAAAAGATCAAAGAAACAGTGAAGGAAGGAGAAGAGAGTGGCTGGCTGAGGAAGGATGGGAAAGAGGCAGATTTTTGGCAGAACTGAATGTGTTAATCTGCAGTGAAATTAGCGATTTAAAAAAGTATTTCTCAGCTGCACATCTCAAAAAAAAATTTATGGGTCTAATTTTCCTTTGGAAATTTAAAATGGTACAAACTCATAAGATATAATTATCCAAGTTTTTCTACCCCACACTCACCAGGCCCACAGAAAGCCGTGAGAACTATGTATGGATGTAAACGGGATGACTACTGCAAAGAATTTAGAAACATTTCAATAAACATACTTGCAAATATTTTCGGTATTTTAAAAAAGTAGGACACATATGTTAAATTCAAGTGAAGAGGGCCTAAAAGGGAATCTCCAAGTGCACAGTTTGCTTCTATATTTGTGTGAACCATTTGGTTAAGTATTTTACAAAATATCTACACTTTATTTTCCAGTCCTTATGGAATTTTCAAAATACTGTATATCCTACAATAGACTTTTCAACATATGTGTAAGCTGTAGTGTGAAAATAATTGTGGAAATAATTCTAGATCTATATAATTCCACAACCTACTTGCCTTGAATTGGCTGCATGTGTTTTTCATGTTCGTCTGCATCAAAAATCTTTAAGTGTTTCACACAAAACTCGTTTAGATCTAAACGCATCTCTGCAATTGGCGAGGCTTTGCCAACCTAAGGAAATTAGCAAAGATAACATTTAATAACACCAACCAAGAGAACGCTTACTCTTGTCAGATTTCTTTAAAATGCTTAGAAGTTTGGGTGAAATATAGACATGTTTAGTTAAAACATTCATTTTACAGCTTATACGATATTTGATAGTAGCGATCGCTCTGCCTACTTGGGCTTCCCCCAGATTAATTATTTCACGGCCTTTCTGGAAAAATAGAAAAGATTGCTGGGAGTGACCCTTCTATTCCGCTCTCTGTGAGGAACGTCTTACTCAGGGTCTTCCTGTTTCTTTGCTCTCGAAAGTTGCTGAGAGTAATTTTAAATTAGCCGAGGGTTTTCTTTAACCTTCTCTTCTCAAAACTTCCTCCTCGTCCTCCTCCCCCAGCTTTTCTTTACCCATTTAAGGTGTTGCAAAAATTATCAGGGAAAAATCTAGCGCTCAGCGGAACTATACACACGTGGAACCTGAATAAATACTTTTGATGTTGATGAATGTTGGCAAGTCTCCATGGAAGAAAGACCTTACACAAAAGATGTTATAATTATTATGTGTAAACGATTATGCTGTAATTATTATGTTAAAAATCTCCCGTGCTCTCAGAGCTACTCGTTGGTGGCAAGGCTGTGACATCCCCATTAAACCTCATCTCTTGCTAAGGCACTTGCCACCTTCACAGGCAGCATAAAGACAGTGGCTTGGCTGAGCCAGAGGAACCTGAGTAATGGCCGGGAGGGATTCTCTCCCCCTCTCCCTTTTCCCATTTCAGGAGGTTCCCGGCCTCCAAAAGGTCACGTTTGCTAACTCCGCCCCAACGTTTTCCCTTTTTCTTCACCACCTGCTATAAAAGATTTTGGCAAGTTCATTCACACCAAGTTTAAATGAGGCTGAAAATGTTACCTACCTCTCCTGGGATTAAGTAACTTTCTAAGGAAAGATGAAAAAAGTTAAATACATGAATGTCTAATGGTGAGATTTTTATTATTAGACGGGGTTTCCCTGGGGAAGATCTCTGGATTCAAGGCCAGTTGTCTGGGGATTTCAGGGGTCGCGGGATGCTAACACCGCATGCAAATATCACATTCAACAGAGGTATTATTTTTTTTGGCTTTTTGGGGGCTCTTATACGATTTCCTAGATTGAGAATAACAGCCAGACTGGATGACCTTTCACAGACTCTTGTGAATACATGGATGACCTTTCACCATCCTCAGAGTCTGCTCTGGACTCGTGGAAATGCTGTGTCAGCGAGATTTTCATTTCTGACTGAGGTGGCAGATGCTTCAGAGTCAACTGACCCCTCTTTGTAGACATCCAGTAGAATTCCTTTGTAGACATCCAGTAGAATTTCCAAGAGGCCTCTGGTTGAGGATGCTCTGAGGTTATCTAAATGACATCAACGTGCATTTATTCCTTACAACAAAGGATCACTAGTAGCCTTCGTTTTTATTGCTATTGATAAGGTTTTGAAGCTATAGGGAGCTGAGGTTTTGACAGACATGCGGTACTGCCTGCATTTCTGGTGTCAGCCAGGGTGAGGCGGTAGTGGCAACATTTGTTTACAGGCTTTGCAGATAGACCCTGATTCAAGTCCACTCAGACCTTCCCTGGCTGAATGTAGAGCCCATAACACCTCCAAGCACTAAGCACAGGCTTAACTCATCTAATTACTATTATCAGTTATCACCCTAAATGATCACAGGCAAATGTACTAAATACTTCACTTAAGAAAAGAAAAAAATAGGATCTGGGAGGAGATGGGTTGAAGGTAGCACAGCAGCCACCTTTGGAGAAGGCTTTCGTGGGTAGGTTCAGACAGGACGGATAGAGCAGGAGCAAAAAGACAAGTTCACAAACCAAAGTTGGGGGGATTTGGGATTAATTGAAATCCTCAAGTGGTACATGGTAAGTGACTGCCTATTTAGAGCCAACAGATAGGTTTCCGTGAGGTTAGGGAAGCGAAAAATCCCATACGAAGCTAGTGAGATGTTAAATTCTAATTAGAAGTGTTAATTAAAAAAAAAAAAAAACTCCAATTTCATCAGTGAGAATGCTTCTGTTGTTCCGATTCTCTCTGCTACAGTGAATCCTAAGTATCCTGCCTCACTTTGTTGCAATATTATTTACCACGTCCATAGGGTAGAGGAAAGTTGACGATTGCTATAGGAGCCTGGACTGGTAGACTGATCCTCCGCTTGCGGCCATGATAAGAGGCCTGTCGGCACATTTATGGAAAATTCTTATTTTCGGGGCTTTTTACTCAGGCATAGGAATTCACTGTGGCTCACAGTTTAGCAAATCAATTGCGGGACTTTCAGGATGAATAAGTATTTATGTACTTCGCCTTCACATCCTTTTGCCACTATTTTCCACTTTTTATACCTTTGAAAATATATCCAGTGACTTTCCCAAATTTAGATGAGGTTATTTTGTATTGTTAAAGTTAAAGTAATAATATGATTTAGCATGACGTTTTGCAGACCATTAGTCCATAATGAGGATTAACACTTTTGAAGGAGCATAAAAATATTAGCTACTTGAAATTGTCTAAAAATTAACCGTTAAATTAAATCTAATATTGAACAGATTTCTAAAGCATATGCAAGTGTATATTAATAATTTTATTTCAATAGTAGTCATTAACATGCTCCAAATTATTTAATGGAAACTTCAGTGTCTTCCATTATGCTTTTAATTTATGCTTGGATAATTTCAAATTTTATAATAAACAGTAGAGAAGAAATTGTTATGTATAATACTTAAAAAGGTGTCTCAAATACAACCCTTGAGCATAAGAGGGCCTATTTAGTGAAATACATTTTTTTACACTGAATACTTATTTATTTGGCCATAATAGTTTAAATCATGGTAGTTAATCTAATACATTTTTAGAAAATATATATATATATCTCTATTTAACCACATGATTTTTGCAAAATAGATGATGTCATCTCATATCTATTTAGAGTGGCTCTTCTTATGCTAATATAAAAATAGATAATATATTTAAAAGAGTCAAAGAATGTTTAAATCCCTAAAAACCACCATTTCCAAGGTACAGCTCTTTCAAATCATCTTGCTATGTTGTAGAATCTGCACAAAGTGGCTGATATTTTGCCTATAAGTTATTATGGAAAAGGTAAAATAGACCAAGGAAAACTAAGAACTAGGTATCATCTTTTCAAGCTCTTAATTCTATCCTACAAGCATGCACCCATCAGTCTTTGTGGCATATACAATGCTTTTCGCTATCATTCTTGAAACCTTCTGAAAAATCTTAACTAATAGCAAATAGCATCAGCCCTAAAATATAGAAAAGAGGGAGTTGGAAATATTAGCGTTGGTATATATCATGCTTAAGAAATCCAGCAGAGGCGATCGCCTAACAGAAAAAAATACAACTAAGTCTAGGTGGTTGCATTTATCAACAAAAATGTATAAATTGGCATTCTGTTTGTATACTTCTCTCACCTCTGCGCTCAAAATGTGTGAGTGAGGGTCCTGGGGGTCCGGTGCTTCAGGGTTACTTACAGGATATCTGGGCATCCAGGACCATGGGTGATGATGTGTGGGCCAAGGTGATAGTGGCCTAGTAGCCGCTGGCCTCACGCTGACAAAAGTGCACATTTGTGTTTGAAGTAACACCTGTCAACCCACCCACATCAAAATCACCAGGTAGGGGGCTTCCCTGGTGGCACAGTGGTTGGGAGTCCGCCTGCCGATGCAGGGGACGCGGGTTCGTGCCCCGGTCCGGGAGGATCCCACGTGCCGCGGAGCGGCTGGGCCCGTGAGCCATGGCCGCTGAGCCTGCGCGTCCGGGGCCTGTGCTCCGCAACGGGAGAGGCCACAGCGATGAGAGGCCCGCGTACCGCAAAAAACAAAAAAACAAAAAAAACAAAAAAACAAAATCACCAGATAGGGAAAGCCAGTCTTTATTGCTTCCAGATTCTTGTTTCTAAAATCCTATTCTCTTGGAAGGAGAGGGTGGCCCGTTCTCTGTTTTGGCTGTCATATTTTTTGGATTCTCTTTCCCCACCTCTTATAAGAGCATGCTCTTATGAAAGAGGGTGATGAACAATACGAATATCTGCAACTTAGTGTGAATGCAAGAAAATCCACTACCTTTCTCATTGACAATTACTCTGTACAAAGTATCATCACTAGAAGAACTCTGTTCTTTTGGTAAAGTAACTCAAGAAGAAGGACACTGGGGAAAGAAATATTTTAAGCAGGAATTTCTAAATCAAAATAACTACCTATTTTTATGTGGATGAGGAGAGTCTGAACTTAAGAAAAGAAGAGCATTGGTGTAGCTTACCTTTACACCCATGATTTTAAATATATATATAATTATTTTAGCATCGGGTTTACCCTTTAAAGCACACATATATATATATTTAGCTAAGATATGTTTCTGAAGGTGTCACAACCAGGAATTCACATCAGAACAGACACAAGCAGGAGGAACACTACAGACATGTGTTGACAAGTCAAATGGGAAAGGACCTTAGAAAGCCCTGTTAAACCACTGTAAATTTTACCACCACCAGCTAAAGAGGGTGGATTGAACAAATTCATAGAGCAATGTTTTTCTCCCCCAAACCAATGCAACGAGATTAGAGGAAGTAAAAAATAACAGATATAAACTAACAAGATCAAAGACAGCAATGGTTTAAACCTGTCAACAATAGGAAAGCAAATGGAACAGAGAGAAATAGAGAAAGTTGAACCCTAAATGCCTGCAGACCGCACTACTAATGAGAAGAAGTCAATTCATGTTGGAGAAACGCAGAACTTGGGATATGTAGGAATCTCAGAAGGGGTTCTGAGAATTGGCTGAAAATGTAAGTTGGCGCAGTTAGACATCAGAGCTGCTTCTTCATTTGGGGAGCTGCAAACACCTGGGAGGGGGAGTTCATTCCCTAGAGAGCTTCAGTGAAGAACGTCTGGACGAGGGCACCAAAGAGAGCAGGAGAGGGAAGGGGTCAGGCACAGGAGATCGCTCTGTGCAGTCTCACTGTCCCCAGAGAAAAGTCCCGCAAATACCGATAGTTGTATGTTCTTCCAAAATACCACCCATCCAATCACGATGAATGAAACTCCCCAGTAGACCAGCCCATCATGGAAACAGTGTATCTAATCACCACTTTAATGCCTCATTTTTAAACCTAAATAACCAGTCATGGATCTTTGAGAAAACCTCCAAAGTGAAAGGCCAAAATGAGCTAGGGAAATTTAGAGTGAAGGATAAATGTAAATCAGGAAAGAAAAATAGAAAATGCTTGACGTATGAGAGAGTGCTTTAAAGAACTGCCATATTCTCAGAGTAATAGGATAAGATATTGCATTCATGAAATATGAACAGGAGGTGATAGGGTTTGTCATGACCCTATGGGAATAAATATGATGCATTTAAGAAGCCATAGACTACTTTGAAGACAAAGCCAACTAAATATTCCAGAAAATAGGACAAAAGAAAAATTAGATAGATAATAGGAGATAACACATTAGGAAATAAAAGAAAAATTCTGATGGTTTTTCAGAGAGACAAGGAAATCCGAAGAAAAAGATTTGCAAAAAATTAAATCAAGAATATTTCACAGTACAAATGCTTCTGGATTGAACATGTTCTCTGAGTAATTGGCATCTTGAAGAAACATATTTTTACTAAGGCACACTCATGGTAAAATTTAAGAAACTATGAGATAAACAAAAACTCCTGAAAGCTTTCAAAGTGAAAATAAATGTAATTTACAAAGGTAAACGAACCTTAATAGCACTGAATTCCTCAACAGCCATACAAAAAGCCATAAAACTAATTAAAATATCTTCAAAATTCTGAGGGAAAATGCATTTTACCCTATAATTTTCTAACCAGCCAAACTTGTATTTAATTGTGAGGGCAAAATAAACCCTTTTCAGACCTCATAATCTAAAAAATATTCCATTTAGATTACTTCTTAACAAACAATTGGGGGATGTTCCCCACCAGAGTAAATCAAGAAATGGAAAGACATGGAATTCGTTCAACACAGGAGAGAGAAGAAAGAATTTTCCAAAATGTCAGCAAAGAGAAGTTCCGGTAGTTGGCAGCAGGCAAAGAAAGGGACCAGATCATTTGGAGCAGGAGGATGGAAAACTCTAAAAGGAAGTTTTCCAGGCACTAATAATAATAAAAAAAAAATGATACAGAGATAGGAATTATTACATGATGTGTCCAGTATACATAAGGAGAATTTTAGTCATAGAATTTGTGAAAATTCTTGAGAAGTGCAGTAACAGCATAAGCAAACAAAAAAATCTAGACATTGTTCATTAAAGAAAAACCAAAAGGAAATGTAATAAATGTAGAGTACTTGGCTTAGCAATGAAAATACTTACATATTCATAATAAAACTGAATATCACTTAAATCAGAAATATTATTTTAACTGTTTTGGAGGTTGAGAGAAAGTGGAGTGGTATTATATAAAGTCTTCATTCTCATTTTCCGTGACTGAATCATAAAAGGTAGGCAAAGAAATAGCAGTGTAAACATGTAAATACTATTTGCATACCATAAAAACACCTAATGGACGTGAAATAGATGACCCTGGAGAGGATAACATGGAGACTAGGAAATCAGAATCTGGAATTTTGTTGGTAGCTTTGTAGTACTATTTTAGTGCACACTGCCAATGCAGTGGACACGGGTCCCACGTGGCATGTGGGATCCTCCTGGCCAGGAGGATCCCACATGCCACGGAGCAGCGAAGCCCGCGCGCCACAACTACCGAAGCCCGCGCACCTAGAGCCTGTGCTCCACAACAAGAGAAGCCACCGCAATGAGAAGCCCGCGCACCGCAACGAAGACCCAACACAGCCATAAATAAATAATAAAATAAAAACAGTATCTTTAAAAATCACCCAAATGAGCTACTTCTTCACATCAAAAGAAAGGAATCCTTGGCCAGATCACTTGGTCATATGTCTACTTCATTCATACAAATACAACATATGTGTGCATCCATTTTCAATGTTTCTTAGAGAAAGACTCTCTGATTTAGGCTTTTTTTTTTTTTTCTACAGGTTACGTGGAAATAAACACTACTAATAAAAACAGTACGGACTACGGGAAATACGGTTTTAAAAACATGCTTGCGTGCAACATATTCTGTTGCTATTCCCAAGCACTCCAGATGAGATTCGTAGTCAAACTTTGGACCACCATCTCAGTACTCTAGTTAAACTTCAAGGAGCAATTTATCAGCAACATTATTCCGGGAGGTGCCTGGCAACGTGCAGTTGTAACCACCTTCCTCCGGAGTTTCTAATACTCAGTCACCGCTGTGTATCTTGGATTTAAGCCAAGGTAACACCATGAGGTGGTTTTATAACCTTTCCCTGTGAAGCCTGCTGGGCTGATGTCTGCAAAAAATGATTCATAGGTCATTTACACTCTTTATGTACAGACCGAACAACTTTCTTTTAAAGGCATTTCCTTATATTTATCCTTTTGGAAGTTCATGTGCCAGTTTTCTGCCCACTGACACAGGCTTCTGAAATATTTCTGCAGCTGGCATTTCACTGTCTGGCATTTCAGTTCCTGAGAACTCACTCACCAGATCATTTATAACACTTTAAAATGAGGCCAGTGCCCACATCACGCTTTGCAGAAACTCACTGTTTAGTAAAAATAAAACCATACTGTCCTATATTTGCCCTCCATTTCTCCCTTTTACTGTCTCTGCACTAGGTCCCTCTGCATGGCAAGTAAGACTGCTCAAGCCCAAGCTGATGTTTTGATCTCTTTTAAATGATTTATTCATTTAAACCATTTTTATGTTTTGGGTGATCTTTTTCTCTTTGTCTATACCACAACAGATCATTTTGTGATAATTGCTTCCTACTGTGACTCTTGTTTGCAGGTGACAGAAACCCAACTCAAATGAACTTAACTAAAAAGGGTGAATTATTACAAAGATTTAAAAGAATTTCCTAGAAACCATAAGCAGGAAGAAAGCTTGGACTCAGGAAAGACTGAACCCAAGCTCTCTAGTACCATCTTGTTCATTTTCTTATTTCTGCACTGTTTTCATTTTTCTTTATTTTATTTTTCTTTTGAATCATTTGGCTTTTCTGGTCCACATGGCAGAGTTACTTTCTATTTCTTTTTCATGATGACCAGGCTCATAGGGGAAAACATAGTATCATATTTTATTTTGATATGAATTTTTATTATTAGTGAAGGTGAACATATTTTCTTATTTATCTTTATTTTCCTATTTGCAGTTATTTGTAAATTGCCCCTTTACTTGGCCTATTTGTGGGGTGATAGGAGTACTCATAATTTTAATTTCTTCATAGGAAGTCTATGTTTTTAGGATTGTAACTCCTTTTTCTATAATACATATTCCCAGTTTGCTATTTGTGCCTTTAGTTTTTATGTGGATTTGGTGTAAAAAATTTTTTTTAATGTTTCTTTATTTGCATTTTCCAACTTCTGTTTCATGTCAGGAAGTTTTCAGTGATTACATTAATATTTTTCTATATTGTATCCTAGTAACTCTATGAGATTTAAAAATATTCAAATCTTAGATGGATCTGGAATTTACTTGGTAAGATGTAAGGTAAATATCCATCTTTACTTTGAGTTCTTTTGCTACTTATTTTAATAATTTTATTGAAAACTCCATCCTTTGAGTAGGCAACTTTATCACATTCACACACACAAACATGCACACACATCTAATTTAGTCTGGGGTTCCACATAAAATAACTACCATAAAACTCATGGCGTAAAACAGGCATTACTGGTAATTTTGTGGGTGAAAATTCAGGGAGCACTCAGGTGAAAATTCAGGGAGGACTGGTTGGCTTGTCTCTACTGCATGTGGCATTAGCTTGGGTGGTTGGTCCTGAAGGAGCCAGGGGCAAGATGCCTTCTCTCCCTGGTCTGTTGTCTCCCTGTTTCTTGGCCTCATTTTCGCTCACAAAACAGTGTCTCATCCTCCAGGGTTTCTCCATGTGGCTTAGGCATTTCACCACATGAGAGTCTCAGAATAGTTTCAAGGCTTTCAAGAGGCAGAAAAGTGAGGCTGTCAGGCTGGTCAGGGGTTAAACTCAGAACTGGCATGGTGTGACTTTCACCATATTTTACTGGCCAGTGTCTTAACAGAACAGTCCCCTCACCAGATTCAAGGGGATGAAGAAATAGACTACATTTCATTCCAGAGAAGACGTGATGTCCCGTTATAAAAATAATCATGCAATGGGAAATTTCTGTGGCGGCACACACACAAAAATACACATACACACAAACATGATATGCCATGCTTCTTATTTAAGTATTTAGTTAAAATAATAATTATCGCCAGTTTACAATGTGAGAGACCTTATTCTAAGGCACTGAGGATAGAGTGATGAACCTCACAGAGCAGGACCTCTGTGGAGCTTATAGATTTCTGAAATGCTCCAGTAAATCTTATTGCTGTGCCACTGTATGATAACTCTTATATTAATGCACTTTTATTCCTAGAAAAGCAAAAATATCCTTCTATAAAGTATTACCTTGATTGTTGCTCTGGTGAATTATCTCTGTTTTCCCATTAAACTTCTCTAAAAAAAACCTTAGCAATATATGAGACTATTTGTTTCCCAGTCAAATCATTGTATCACTCAAGTTTCCAGCAGAAAAGAAAAGGCATACACGAAGAGTTTAGTGAGGACAGTTTGATGCACTGACGACTGTTTATAAAAATGTGAGCAGGCTTAAGGGAAGTCACAAAAGATGGTGAGAATTTCAGGGATTAGGGACACAGGGGCACCATCACCATCACTTAGCCTGAAGGGATAGAAGAGGAAAAGCCCAGAGACGACTTGGAGCCAAGGACACAGGAGTGTAATCACAGCTGCAGCTCCTGCTAGAAACACTGCAGAGGGAATGGGAACATACCCTGGTCTCTTTTCCTTCTGACCCTCCAGTCTCATGCCAGTGCCTCCTGTTGGTGATCCTAACCAGGAACTAGTGGGTGGGGGGAACCCAGGTGACAAAGTCCACAGAATCAGCCACAAGCATGGAACTTGTCAGAGAAGGGCTGTGAGTAGACCTGGGGAGGAAGCAAATGGAGAAACAACAGCCCATCCCCCGTATAAAATATGTACTATTTCTGAAGGTGTTTGATCCAGTAGTCTCACTTCTGGGTCTATATCCTAAGAAATTGAAATCAGGATCTCAAAGAGGTACCTGCACTCCCATGTTCATTGCAGCATTATTCTCAATAGCTAAGACATGGAAACAACCTAAGTGTCTGTCAACAAATGAATGGACGAAGATGTGGTGTATATATATATACATAACCACATATAATATATAACGACACACACACACACACACACACACACACACACACACACACACACACACACTGGAATATTTTTCAGCCTTTTAAAAGAAGGAATATGATCATTTGCACCAACATGGATAGACCTGGAGGACTTTATGCTAAGTGAAGCAAGCCAGACACAGAAGGACAAATACTGCGTGATCCCACTTTTGTGAGAAATCTAAAATTGGCAAACTCAATGAAGCAGCAAGTAGAATGGTGGTCTCCAGGGGCTGGGTGGTGGAGGGAGGAATGGAGAAGTGTTGGTAAAAGACTGCATAGCTCTAATTATGCAAGATGATTAAGCTCT
Source organism: Physeter macrocephalus (assembly GCF_002837175.3). NCBI lineage: Eukaryota > Metazoa > Chordata > Mammalia > Artiodactyla > Physeteridae > Physeter > Physeter macrocephalus. The sequence continues at coordinate 21,568,877 of NC_041225.1, forward strand.
GGAGATCTATGGCACAGCAATGTGACTCTAGTTAACAAAATGATACTGTATACTGAAAAATTTGCTAAGGAGGTAGATCTTATATCAAGTGCTATTACCACAAAAAACTTTTAAAAATTAAAGGGGCAGGAGGAAGCTCTCAGAAAGTGTGATGGTATCATGGGTGTGTATTATCTCCATATTCATCAATTTGTATATGTTAATTATGTACATCTTTTTGTATGTCAGTTATACCCCAGTGAAGTGATTTAAAAAACACAGACATGTATGAACCAGAAACTGAAAAAAATAAAGATGCTACAATCCATTCTCTCTCATTTTCCAGGTAGATAGCTTCAAATAATAATAATTTTGCCTCTTCCATCTCTGATAGTGAAGATAAAAATAAAATCGAAAAAGTAATAACACTAATGGCAGACATGCATGTATTTCAGTTTGGGAGTTTCCATCAATCTATGGGTTATCTATATATTTTAACTCCATTTTACAGAGTAGATGCTACATTCAGAGAAGTTAAAAACTCACCCAAGATTATACATGGTAGTAAAAGTGGGAGCCTCGAATTTAGTCTGGGTCTATCTGATTCCAGAGCCCTTACCCTTAACCACTATTCTATAAGGCTTCTTTCAAATTTTTCTTGTCTAGTTGCATTGGTTAACTCTTAAGTAATTGTGGTTAGATGGACAATTTGGTTTGGTTACTCACTGAGTGGTAGAGCCTGGAGAATTCACAGTGCACCATGATGTGGGCTCTTGATTTCAGAAAGATACGTTTGAATATATTTAAGAAGCACAATTTTATTTCTATGTATATTACAAAGTTCTTTTTAATTAGAGTACAATTCTTAGTCAAGTTTGAAATTCACAGAACCACCAACCTGTGCAAGCGATTGTTTCTTTTTCTTATTGACTAAGTACACTTCCAATTTTGTCAGCCCCCATGCTAGGCCTAAGATCTCATGTTATAAATGATGGCATCAGAATATCTGTAATTCACACCCTATTCTGAGCCTGAGAAATTATTTAACTTCTCCTGATCTCAGTTTGCTTGGGTGAGAAATGAGGGCCATGTTAGGTTCAACATTCCCTTATTCCTCTGGGAGCCTGTGGGTGTGAGAGAGACTCCAGTGAATTAATTCTTGGACATCTTTCAGCTAAATGTTGTGGCCTCCATCTTTAGACACATTTCAGACACCAGCCCTGTGCCATGTTCTTGTTAGTACTTAGCCTCTGAGAATATCAGTTTGTTTACCCAGAAAATAAGGGAAGGAGAGGAGATTTTATCATATGCCCCTTTCAGATGCATACATATGTATATTTCTCTTCCATAAATGTGATTTATACACATATTTTATTTATCTGTTATTCTAATATCAATTCTAAATGATGTATTACCTAAACATTTTTTAAAGAACTGAAGCTATAACCACTTTCTGGGAATTACATTCATGCTTGAAAAGGACTCTGGGATGTATAAATCTCCTCAACACACCCAGTAGTGATGTTTTAGTGTATGAATAGTTGCCATGGGGATTCTGGAAGTTGTCTTTTCCCCCATTTTTATACTTATTAAGATTTTTGTCAACAAGAACTTGTTTCATTCCTGTAAATGTCATTACAACAACCTGCTGTCCTGTCTAGCAGTGTCCTGTGTGCCGTCATCATGTAACTGCATCCCATGTTTGCAGTGCTCTGGAGGGGTGATGATCTGAGGCAAAGAAAGCCGTGTATTTAGTTGCACAGATTTCAATTTTAATTTTTTGATGCAAGAAGAACCAGCATATTTTTCCTAATCTATTTCCCTGGAACTAGATAATTGTGTATACTTGTATATTCATTAATTCAGACAGCATCTATCTATACCTTGAGTGAACAGTGAGAAAAGTAAAAGCTGATATTGTAACATTCAGCATCTTTAAACAAAGTGTTGCATACATGACTAGGATGTCTTTTGTCTTTCTTTTTCTTTTAGAACTCAGATTATGAGCAGAATCACTTTATCTAGATGTAACCTTGTTTTAGACTCTTCCTACATTGAAAGTAACGCAAAACCTGGAAACAATTAAAGTTCATCTTGTAAGTGATAGAAAACATCGCTAATGCTTCCACTGCTTCTCTCCCACTGTTAGGGAAATAGAGCTGGGGATTGACTTCCTACCTCTGATTGGTGTGGGTAACTGAAAATGAAGAATTATTTAACATACAGAGCCTTAATGGTGCAGTCCAGGATTTATGATGTAAAATGCTATCGTAACATAGTATACTTTAAAATGGTTTCGCTTTAATAGGTGAAAAAAAGCTCTAGGCTTTAAAACTATTTGTTTGAAAATATACAATCTGCTTTGTCTCAATCATTTGTGGCTTTTAAAATCTTATTTTAAAAGGTGTAACTTTAAAAAATGACATAAAAGGGGGCTTCCCTGGTGGCGCAGTGGTTGAGAGTCCGCCTGCCGACGCAGGGGACGCGGTGTCCT